>NC_141032.1:45200000-45267500 GCF_052040795.2 Danio rerio | reverse complement strand
ATTTGCATTGCATTAGCTTGCAGTGGAATTAAATTTAGATGCGAAATGGACCTAAAAACACAGTAAAGTCTGACAAATGATATTAGGATTGATGCTACTTTTTTTCTTTACAGTTTCTTTCTAATACACATCTTTGACCACTGACAAACTGATTATACTTTGTCTTTCTAGTCCAAATATCTAAATATTCTTAAATCATGAAGCATTTTCCAGACATTCTTGTCTTGTTTTCAGAAATTATGAGTCAAAGTGAAGCAAGTTTTTTCTTCAAACAAACCAAATAATCTGCCAATAGAGTAAGCAAAATATTCATGTTATCACTTTGAAATAAGTAATAATATTTTGCTTACCACATTGGTAGATTATTTGTCTTGTTTTAAGGAAAAGGGTCCAGGGTTCAACGCTAAGATTTTTTTCTACTGGCCTGGACCAGTGGTTCAGATTTTTACTTGGACTGCCATTATTTTCACTGGCCCAACCAAAAAAAAAGTTAATAGCTATTTTTAAGCCACACATAAAAAAAAAAGTAAAAATGTTTGTAAATCTAGAACTTATTTATTTAAAAAATGTTAATAAATGTATAATGAGCAAAATTCAAAGTGCTATGCTAACTAAAGTAGCTAGGTGTGCGGATATTTTATTGCAAAAGGTGGCTGGCCTGCCAAACTGATGGCAAACTGCAAAACATCACTTTCTTTTTTTCGTCATGGTGTAACCTTATAAATGTCTGCTTCCAAGACGTTAGAAACAATTGTTTTCTTTTGGCATCATAATCTGATGTTGCTGTCACTTCGCTGTACTGGTTGTTACGAAAAAAAACATTACCTGCTCACAACATCCAATCAGATAAGAGGAACCGAGAAGATGGAATTTGAAGGCTTAAAAACACAAACACAAAAAAAAGTTTTTTTTGTTTTTTTTTGTTTAGTTTATTTGTTTACAGGGTCAATTCACTTTAATAAACATTACTGTAAAATGTGCCAGAATTAGCCAAGAATGGCTATTTTTCATCTGTAGACCCCTTACAGAATGTTAAAAAGTCACACCTAAAATAGAAGCACAGCATTGAACATTTAAATACACTTTTATATATAAAATACAGTTAAAAAAGTAAAAAAAAAAAAAAAAAAAACAACAACAACAGACTGATGGCAGCAGAAGAGGACAAAAAGCCAAAGACAACAGTACAAATGTGTCAAGAATACAGTAGTAATGCTGACAATGCTGATTTGCCATTAACCGATTTTTAACATGAGATTGAAAAGAAGAAAAGTGCATGATCTTCTAATTGTTGGTGGGATGGAGTTCCATTCCCTAGCAGCTTTTACTGAAAATACAGACTGACTGAATTTACATTTTTCGAGAGGAATAATGTAGTCCCCTCTTTTTTTAGCTTGGTGAGCAGTCGTTCTAATATTTACAAACTGATTTAATGGCGAAGTCGGGTTATGTAAAGTCTTAAACATTAAACAGATATGTACATATTTAATTACATTTTCCCAACTAAGCAGGTTGTATTTCTTTAATATCAAACAATGGTGAAATTGAACTGATTTCTTATCAAGGGTTTTTATAGATTGTTTGTATAATGATTCGAGTGGCTTCAGAGTTGTAATGCTGGCTTGGGACCAAGTGGTTAAACAATAAGTGATGTGAGAAATGATCATGGAGTGAAAATGGATTAGGGCAGCCTCACTTGACATCTGATCACGAATAAATCTAAAATTTGCTAAACTGAATTCTAAACTGTTTCTGGATTCGCAGGGCCCTATCATACACACAGCGCAGTGTGGCGCAAGGCGCGGCGCAATAGTCTTTTGGTAGTTTCAGCTTGGCGCAAGAGTCGTTTTGAGGCGTTGCACTACGCTGTTTAAATAGCAAATGCATTAGCGCCCATTTGTGCACCCATAGGCGTTCTGGTCTAAAAAGGAAGGTGTTCTGAGGCGGACCGCTGGCGCGTTGCTATTTTGAGAAACTATAATAGATTTTTCATTAGACCAAAACTAACCCGGTCTAAACTCCAGCGCAGAGTTGCGCCTCGCTTACACACTGCTTAATACGCACAAGAGCGCAATAGGCAAATATCTTTACATATGAAAATATTTAAATATTAAGGATATATATAGGATATAATAAGAATAGATATAGAATATAAATATAAAGGATTTAAATATTACAAAACATATTATTTTCTAGCCTACATAAATATGAAAAATCACTGCTTTTATATTTTCTTCATCTCGGGAGGCTTTTTCAGTTCATTCATAACAATTAGCTTTTGTATAATGTTATTATTATTAGCAGCATTATTTATTATATCCATATTTATATTTGTTTTATTAAAAACAAGCTTAGATTTGCCCACCTGTCAGGTTTTAGACCATATGGGGCACATTATGTGTTTTAGGATATAACTCAGGTTTTTGAGCACATTTTGCTATTATTATTCATTTATTCGTTTGCTGAAAATTAGAACTGAATTCAGAAAAAGTTTTGAAACGAATATTTGCGCTTAACAAACAAAAGAATTTATTTATAGACTTATTGATGTCTGTGCATAAAGGTTTCCCTATCCAAGAGCGAAAGTGAAAGTGATCCATTATCTCTCATTCTCACGCAGTAGAATCCTTAAAATTAGCAAAAACGCGTCCTGACACGCCCTGAAAGCGTTTGCGCCCTGCGCTTTGCGCTTTGCGCATGGACCGTCAAAATAGAGCCCTAAGAGTGTATTTGAACGCAATTGACAAATATAGGCAGGCAAATTAAACTTTAGTGACAAGGCATCAGTCGCCTGATCGGGCCAGTAACGATCCTGTTTACTGTACCGAGCATCTCACACGCTGACCCCGGGCCATCGGGCAGACCTTATTGTTGTCTCAACTCAAATTGATTAAGTTAACTTGATAATTCTTAAAAATATAAGTAGATTGAACATAAAGCAATGAAGTTGTCTCCAACAATGTAAAAAATGTGTTTCAACTCATTTTAAATAAGTAATTTGAGCAAGCAGCAATTTTTTTAGAGTGTAAACCGGGCCTCAGAAATACACTGCATTAAAAAAGTTTGCAGTCCCATAAAGCAACTCCTCTTGAAGTTCTTTAATGTCTTCGGACATTGTTTTGAGAGCTCATCTTTGTGAAACCACAGTAGGGGGCATTCAGAGAAAATGGTGGTCTAGTGGTTTTTTATATAAATAAAGTGGCAGCTGTTGTACCTGGAGAAGAAGGCTTTAATAGTGCTGAGTGTATATAACCGCTCCCGCACACACATTACGGGTGGTATGAAGTACATGGTGGCGTCTCGCACCGTGGGCCTGTGGGAGGCGAGGTAAGTAATGAGTGTTAGAGTGGAGGGAAGGCTTCTACCGTCACAACAGGGGACACGCACACATCCGCCTCCCTCACTATCTGTCTATCCATTTCTCCGTCCTTCCATCCGTGCCACGTGGAGCGTAAGAGGCCATGCACATACTCTTATACGCGCTGGAGGGGGTACGGACAGTGTATAGGAACAGTCAGAGAACTAAAAAAGGAGCGTTCACTAAAAATAAGGGCTTGAAGGAGGGGGGTGGGAGCAAAAAATGACACAAACAGGCTGGACAGGGCAGTCAGCCATGGCAAGAGGGAATGATAGAAAGTCAGCCAACAGGATCGAAAGAGTCCTTCCTCTCTCCAGCTGTGCCAAATCTTGCTTGGTTATCTCTAAGTGTTGCGATAAGGCGGGGAGGGAGGGATGCACGGAGATGGTCTCTGTTAACGTGGAGTGTCTCTGCCATCTCGGAGGCTGGTTATTTATTAAGCAGACACAGACGGTCAGGAATCAGAGGGGGCAAATGGCTGGGAGTGACAGAGCCGCAGATATCACGCTGACGGCTGATGCTCTTCGCTGCTCTGATGCGATCTGACAGCTAAAGTGCGCGGCTGATGATGAAGTCGGTCAACAAGTGCTGTATACATTGCACGCCGCCGTCGCCGTACAAAGTGGCAATTTTGGATTTCATGCAGATTTACTGAACACGACCAGAACATCTGTTTTGTTTACTTATTCAGGCACCAGGAAAACAATGTCGGGGCTGTGAACGCCACAGTCATTCTTAGCATTGTTAGCATTCAGGAAGTGTGAAGTAGAGCTGCAGTGCGTGCACAGCGAAGTTAGGAAAGATTATTACACTATTCAACATAAATTATATAATAAAGGAAACGTTAAATGTTGTTTTATGTTAAATTGTGTTATTAATTATTTACACTTTAATTACTACATAAATTTACCCTCACTGTCCACTTTATTAGGGACACCTGTCCGCTCGTTAAATTTTAATCAGCCAATCACATGGCAGCAACTCAATGCATTTAGGCATGGTCAAGATGATCTGCTGAAGCTCAAACCGAACATCATAATGGGGAAGAAAGGTGATTTAAGTGACTTTGAATGTGGCATGGTTGTTGGTGCCAGACGGGCTGGTCTGAGTATTTCAGAAACTGCTGATCTACTGGAATTTTCACGCACAACCATCTCTAGTATTTGCAGTGAATGGTCTGAAAATATCCAGTGAGTGGCAGTTCTGCGGGCACAAATGCCTTGTTGATGCCAGAGGTCAGAGGAGAATGGCCAGACTGGTTCGAGCTGAAAGAAAGGCAACAGTAACTCAAATAAGCACTCGTTACAACCGAGGTCTGCAGAAGAGCATCTCTGAACACACAAGATGTCCAAACTTGAGGCGGATGGGCTACAGCAGCAGAAGACCACTCCAGGTGTCACTCCTGACAGCTAAGAACAGGAAACTGTGGCAACATTTCACAGAGGCTCACCAAAACTGAACATTAGAAGATTGGAAAAACGTTGCCTCTATGATGAGTTATAATTTCTGCTGCGACATTCGGATGGCAGTGTCAGGATTTGGCATTAACAACATGAAAGCATGGATCCATCCTGCCTTTTTTAGTAGTTCAGGCTGGTGATGGTGGTGTAATAGTGTGGGGGATAGTTTCTTTGGCACACTTTGGGCTCATTAGTACCAAGTGAGCATTGTTTCAATGCCACAGCCTACCTGAGTATTGTTGCTGACCATGTCCATGCCTTAATAACCAGTGTACCCATCTTCTGATGGCTACTTCCAGCAGGATAAAGCAGTCACCAGATTGCAATCCAACAGAGCACTTTTGGGATGTGGTGGATATGGGAGATTGGCATCATAGATGTGCAGTTGAAAAATCTGCAGAAACTGCGTGATGATCATGTCAATATGAACCAAAATCTCTGAGGAATATTTCCAGTCTCTTGTTGAATCTATGCCAAAAACAATTACGTCGTGAAGGCAAAAGAGGGTCCAACCTGGTACTAGTAAGGTGTACCTAATAAAGTGGCCAGTGAGTGTGTATAAGAAGTTATTCATATAATATTATTTATATACAATTATATATTATATATATAAGGAATGTTTTTTTTAAAAGCTAAATTATAAGTGTTATTAATTATTTAAACATTTATTTAAAGAATTTCTTACATCTGAGAGAATTAGTTTAATATGAGTAAAATGGAGAAATATTTTTTTCTATTTGTTAGTCGCCCAATGTTTTGTTTTAAACAAGTTCGTTAGCATTCAAGAAGTGTGAAGTAAGGCTAAAGTACAGCTTGCACAGAGAAGTTAATAATGATTATTGTGCTTTTAAATAATTATCGATAAGATGCTTATGATAAGCTTTTGCTTGTTTACATTCAAGCTCTGCTTCCTTCAGTTGCTTGATGCGTCGCGTGAACCCGTGAAGGAGTGGGTTTTCATGGAAGTTCTTCACAATACTTATCCATCCACAGAGTTTGTAATGTAGTCAAATGTTTACAAAAAGAGGTGCAGCCGTTAAGAGGTCATTTCTGATTAATGATGTCAGAATTTACCGATATTTTGGAATGGATGTGTGTGGTTTTTTCCGGAAAAATCCCATAACATGCGCTTTTTTTAATTTACCGGTAAAGTCGTTCCGGAAATTTTCTGAAAACCGGTATCACTTTTTTAAAGGGGCTTAAGATGAATCCATCTGCTAATTCAAGTCTCTTAGATAAGTGTATAGCACAATGCCCTTGCCTGCATAAACCACCATTTACTCTTGTTGTATTTGCAATAGCAGCCCATATTTCTTTCTTCCCACAAGAAAGGAAATAATACAGAGTTGGAATGACATATTGACAGTATTTCATTATTCCTTTACAGATGCATTGTGGCCTGCACAACAGTTTGAGTCTTTCTGAGGGTCTCAAAAACATGTTTTCGGCCTTCTAATGTTCATATATCACCGGCTGGACATAGAGTTTGATGTCAGGAATGATTTGTGTATCTTTAAATTGACGCACTTGCGCAGCACAAATCTTATGGGCCCGAGCATCACTCCTCACCAAAACAGATTCTGCGGCAAGGGATGATCCATCATAAAACAGAAAACAGCGCGATTAGCATCTCATTTTCCTGGCCTGAACCCCCTGGGTTAAAGCACGCCCGTAATCACCTGTGAGCCAGAAGAAAGAGAATAAATTGAGAGGCGCAGAGGGGAGAAGAGGGGTGGGATGCTTTGCCTCCCGTAAGGGGTGAAATGTTGTCAGCTTCAGGAAAAAAAAAATACAAAAAAAATAAATAAAAATCAGACACTGTTATAAAGAGTAATACATTTACTGATCGAGTCTTGTGTATTGACGTGACTCTGTTGAAATTTTCACACTACACAACTAACAATGAATTTTCTGTCACAGCGACTTAGAGGCTCCCGGGCTGTTATGAAATGACGTCTGCCAGTCAGTGAAGTCGAACCACGGCCTGTAGCTGAGTGGCAATAATCTCCTGGCGGTAATTGCTTTAAGTTTAGGAGGGGTGAGCGCTACACACCCCTGGGGGACTCCGCATCCAATAATTTATTCATAAATTGCGCACAGGCTTGCACGCAGGTTGCACATTGCCTGAGCTGGAAAGCGTGGCGGAGTCCTTACATCAAGCCGCAGGTTCTTAACAATGCTCGGTCTCACTCTTGATTGGTCAAGCACCAAACCTCTTAGTGCGAGAGAGGCTGCGCGCATCTCCCCCTCTGCCTTCACATGGCTTTTTTAGAACTGACGCTTCAGCGAACACGCACCCGCACTCATGTGCATGCTCGCACGCTGTCCTTCTCATGTATTAGTAGATATATGCATGTTTTTCAGCCCCATTAATTCAGTCAACATACAATTAATTCATGCCAAAGAGCAGCCCCCGCAGGTACACTGGGATATTTTGGACAGCGCCATTTTTGGTGCATAGGAATGGGGCTGTCGCATGCCTGCAATGCCTGCGTGTTTTTTGTGTTAGAGTAGTGGAGCTTCAGGAACTTTATATGCATTCTCTTTTCTTTTATATATAACTGAATTGATTATTATACACACTTTAAAAAGAGATGTTTGCATAAAAGAGCCATTTTGGGTTCCATTTTGAGTAACCTGCATCTAATATTTTTTGTAGCTATTCTTTTTAAATCACACTTGCATTGGTGTAAAATTTAAAATGACATTAAGTTATATGTTAAAAAACAAAACTTTAAAAACAATTTCAGTCTAATGAAGTGTTGCATATTGATATTTATCTGTTTCCAATCAATGACAACTATTGTGAGATATCAGTGTCTTCACATAGATGAATGTTATTAATTATTAATAATAATTTAGCAAATTTGTTATTAGGAAGTGTGTATCAAACTGGTAGCTCTTCACATTAAACGATACCCAAGAAGTAGCTCTCAGTTTCCAAAAGGTTCATTATTTGATGATGGCGATTAAAGCACGTGAGCATTGAACATTATTGTAAGATGGCGTATTGCCATGTATATCATCCGGCTGAGGTTCTTCACTAATTTGTTAAATATAAATTTCCAAGACAAAAGTGAGGATAAGAAGAAGATTAAGTACCATTCTAATACAAACCTAACAGATCACTCAGAGCTTTAGGATCAAATAAACTAGAAGTTCCAAGAGTTCAGTCAAAGCAGGGTGAAATCAGCTTCCGCAAGTGATCAGATGTGCTCAAACATTAGGCATGTTCAAATCAAGACTGAAAACACATCTGTTTAGCTGTGCCTTTACTGAATGAGCACTGTGCTGCGTCCGACAGATCACACTAATATGTTTTTCTTTTCTTTTTCATTATCTCATAACCTATTTTAACACGTTTTTATCTGTTTTATCTATTTTTTTTATTCTTATTTTTATAATTTTTATTTATATTTTTTATTTTCTTACACTTGTCTATTCCTGTTTATGTAAAGCCCTTTGAATTGTCACTGTGTATGAAATGTGCTATATAAAAAAACTTGGCTTGCCTTGCCTTGCCTAAGTGCTATTCCTGTCCACTTGCTTCGATTGTTGTCACTTGATTGAAAGGGTGTTATCAGCTGATAGATATGGGCCAGTAGGGGCCTTCTGCACCTACTGGTATGCTCAGAAGGCTCTTATTATCCATCCATCATACAAAACATGTTATCATACAAACAAGCAAGAAAAGAAAATCAAATCTGTTGTGTTGGTGAATCCAGAATGGCATGAGTTGGTTCTGCAGTGATGAACAGCAGAGGTTTGAAACCCGCTCATACTGACACACTCGCAGATCTGTCAGAAGAATGATTGTAAAATGAAATGGGCCTCATGTATGTGGTGCTGTATAAACCAATTTACAAGAAAGACACTTAAGTGGCGTGTTACTTATTCATGAGCTTGTAGAAGTTAATGGAACAAATATACCAGATTCACCTCCTGAAGTGTGCGAGACATGTATAATTCAAGAGGTTTAGCTATAATGACAACACTGCACTGACTGGACACAACATAAAACTGGAGTGTGAGAGACCTCGCACACAAAGACTTCCCAGAGGACTGTTTTATTGCTCATCGGATGCTCTGTCATTGCTCGGGAGGCTTAATGGAGTCTCAATTATGTGTCATTTAACTTTGTCTCCCATGTTTCTCCTTAGGGGAAGTGAAATATGAGAAACACAAATGAAACAATTGTTGACGTACAGTATTGAGCAATAAATCGGCACGGTTGATATCCAAAAAAATAGATGGATGTCCTTCAAACCGGGTCTTGTAAGGGAACACGTAGTCTTACACGGTGAAGGTCATTGACCCTGTAGATGTTTCATGACCTTTAGTGCTTAAAGGGTGAAAATGGATCTGGAACACACTTTTACGTTGGGGTGTGAAGTGTGTGTTATTTAGTGCCTGTGCCAGAGTTTTTAGTATGTGTGTTTGAATGTGCACTTGGGTATTTGGTATTTGCAGAAGGACATTCGTAGTGTCTATGTTAGTGAAGTGCAAGGACATCGATGTATATGGAGGAATATGACTGATTTATTAATCATAAGCACGCTCCCAAAGGCTGCTCCCGGAGGTGAGCAGCATAATTATGATGCTGCCTCCTAAGTTTTAGCTTGTTTCGGACGGATCCTAAGGCCACATCTTATGGATACTTTGCAATCCCACAATGCATCAGGACACAAGCACTCACCAGCCATTTCATTAGGTTCACAGACTCATTGTGGATGCGTACCCTTGTCTACATTTCTGGAGAGCGTGAATTATGTAGCCAGAAGTACGTCTGGCTGCATTTCGTCTTTTAAACTGAACGCTATGGGGTGGTATGATGGCTTCTGTGCCTTTTAGCACTACCTGTTGACTGATTACCTCCATGTGGAAGGGTTTTCCAACACAATCTCACGGCAATTCAGAACTTTTTGATTTAGTGGCTAATTTGCATAATATAATTCGTACAATTTATTACAATTTGCTCATTCCCTAGTGACGGTTGGGTTTAGGGGTGGGGTTGGGTGTCACGGCTCTTTTAAACAAAACTAACCCTAACTCGTACAAATTCTTATGAATTAGCAACTAAACTGACAACACGTAAAATAGTTACGTTACCTTGTGAGATCAAGCTGGATTTTTCAATTTTCCCAGTAACCCACTGCATATGGTGGTGGATTTGGGACATGCATCGAAGTTCACTGCGATGATGGAGTTCGAGTCCGGCGAAGATTGGTTTCAGAAACCAAGTAAAACACATGCAAAATAATGAATAAAATAATTAAATAAACAGCAGGCTGAAAACGTGGTGAAATCACACCGCCGCAACTGCTTTACTTTTTCTAGATTGGTTTTTAAAACACTATCGGTTGGGTTTAGGGAGGGTGGCGGGTGGGTTAGTCTGTTGTATGACAGCAAGCTGGCCAGGGGTGCGTTTTTGAAAACCACCGTTAGCCAACTAAGGTCGCAAATTCGATCATTACAAACATGGTTGATTTGGCGTTTCCCAAATCCATTGTTTCAATGAACATTCGCAAACTGCGTCACAAACTGTGTTCTATTCCTGGTTATCCCCCTATGCCTTATTCGTTTAGAACATTCCAATATTTAAACTTGGAATTATTAAAAAAAAAAAAGTATTAAAATCATCTCTCTTAGGTGTGATTTTTATAGTTAATATTAATATTACTTTTAAAATATTTTTACAGTTCAGTTTTAGCGATCTTCATGTTAACAATTGCACTCCTTTTGCGGTGCACTTTAAAAACATTGATGTCATTTTGAACACAGCTGTGGCTCATAACGGAAGCTTTAGGTGAATTATTATTTAAAAGCAGACTTTGTTACGTCTCCAAAGCTTGTGAAAAAAAATATATGTAGCATATGTTAATGCTTTTAATTTATAATAGGTTATTTATTAAGTATTTGTACTGTATATGACATGGGCCTGTTGGTTATAACATTTCTGCAGTAGTTTGCACTTGTCAAATTGTAAAAGTAGACTTTTCTAAAAAATAAATAAACAATATCCTACTTAATAATAATAATGGTAATAATATCATCATCATCATCATTAATATTATTATTAAAGTAGTAAGTAAATAATATTTAATTTAATTTCTTAATAAATAGCCTCATTATGTATTTATTTACATGATTTATATATGATATTAAAACATGCGTTATTTTTTGTTAGTGATTTTATGTTTTAGAATAGAATATGTAATGTTCTCAATAATATTTGTAAAGGAAACACAGGCCTTATATGTGCCATTTACATATATTTCAATTAATATGGAAAGCGACCACATGTTTTTACCAAAACTAATATTAGATTTTTTTTTTAATGCGTGTACATGTAAAACAATATAATTTGCACAAAGAAATGATGGGGTTCTTCTCTAAAAAAGCTGTTTCCACCCTGTTTAGAGCATCATTATGGGTGTTTTACGTTATAACTAACATGGTTCAAACGATGAATCTGCGACAGAAAGTACGGGTTTTAGCAAACACTCATCACTACATCGTTCTTTTCCCAAACAAGTTACGTCGTTGTTTGGGAAACGCACCCCTGGTCGGCTGATGTGTATATTGTGCCCCCTGGTGGATTTACGTGAGAAGAGGACGTGCGAGAGAAATTTGAAATTCTCTGGCAGATTTGCAAAAACAAATAGTGTGAGCAGTTGTACACCAGTTACGTATTTCGGTGTCCTCAGAATCTGGATGCGTATCCGCAATGAGCCCGGGTTGCTCTTTTGCTTTTTATAACTGCTTTAATTCTTTGTGGCACAGATTCAACAAGTTGCTAACATTATTCACATTACGAATACAAATCCAAATCTAGTTTAAGATGATTTGAGCCATTTTTCCTGGTAGTAGTATCTCCTGCTGGAGCAGATTAGGCATGACCTATCAGCTTGTGTTTACATAGTGTTTCACGACAGAATTTTGTATATGCTGAAACAATTGCGCAGGGTGTCTAATGCTCAATTGGTAGTGATGGTTTGTTTTGTAGACAATCTAAAACCAATATTTTTTGAGGGGGCTAATAATATTACCCTTAAAATGGTTAAATAAGAGAAAAAAATTATAGGAATTACTGTGATTTTATTATTTTTTTCCACTATTAATCCTCATTTGGAGATATTTGAGAAAGAAAAAAAAATTCACAGGAGGGCTAATAATTTTGACTTCAACTGTAAGTGAAGAAAATATCACCAGTGCCATTACACCACCAAAATCTTAACCATGCAAAATACAATTTTTGGTGTAGGGAGCAGACAGCAAGACAACTAGACAGATTTTTGGACTGAACCATTGTTTCTAGCACATTAATTCTCTATTGCCAATCAGCAATCATAATATGGTTGTGTTAAGAGATTAATGAAACATTAAAAGTCGCCATATTAATGATTAATTTAGTAAAAATCGTACAATATTTCAGCAAGAAACATACACTTTATCTTTTCTCGTAATAGATTGTAGAACATTTGAACACATAATTCATTTCCATTTCTCTTTTGTGAAATATTAAAGTACAGGAAACTTCAGGGGTTTCCTTTTAAAACCCGAATCCAATAACTAATGGAAGTTCTTTTACCACGGCTGAACATGCTCGCACCAACTCTCGGCTCTACTCCTGCTATGCCTGCTACTATTAAAAACCATAAACTATATGAAGTGTCAGATTCTGGGCGAGAATGAAGCTCAGGCTCTCCCAAACCACTGAAACAAGAGAATGGTTGGCAGAACACATAGAAGAAAGATCTGGAGTTTAGGAGGTGTATTTGTAGTATTTTCTTTTTTTTAAATATTTTTTTATTTGGAACTGTATATTCCACTCATATGAAAACACTTATTACATTTCATCAAATGCATTTTTTCATAATTAACATCTTCATATCTGTGTTTACTCAAAATAAAAGTTATTTTAACTAGTTTGAAATGAAGCAGGATAAAGCCCAAGCTTATTACCCCCAGTTCCACATTATTAAATTGTCTCTTCAAAATATTTTACCTTTTATCTAATGTCTTTGAATCACCAGGTGGCAGTCTTTGTACTTTTATTTCGGAGTGCAAATTGCATAAGTTTTATTTATTTATATATATATATATATATATATATATATATATATATATATTTACATATTTCCCAGAGATGGGTTGCGGCTGGAAGGGCATCCGTTGCATAAAAACTTGCTGGATAAGTTGGCGGTTCATTCCGCTGTGGCGACCCCGAATTAATAAAGGGACTAAGCTGACAAGAAAATGAATGAATGATATATATATATATATATATATATATATATATATATATATATATATATATTAATTTATTTCAGTATTTTCTTTGCTTGAACTGACTGACCCGATCTAATCCTGTTTATATGAAATAAGCCTCCTCCTGAGCCGGTTTGAGCTACCAAAACTGTTGCTATGACAACAACTCTCGGGTCGGTTTTGAAGAACGAAACGATCCTGGATCATGTCAAATATACAATTAACATTACATTTAAACCTTTGTCAACAGAGTGACTGTCTAAATTAGGAAGTCAATGATTCATTTGCTCAAAAGTTCCATTTCTTAAAGCAAAGCAAGCAAAGGCTTTCAAAAATAGATCATTGACTTATCAATTGACGTCAATAACCAAATCCAGCTATCTGAGTAATCCACATACGAAGAACAGACCCCGGATATGTGCATTTTCAGTTTTCTGTTGTTCAGCTGCAATAAATAAAAGCTAAAATCTAAATTTCAGTCGTTACTTAGGACAAAAAGTCCTTTTAAATTGGAAAATATTCCTTCTATCACTTGCCGTCAATCTGGCAACCTGCTTTTGCATGTTTTGAACCAGGAGTGCAATACCTAGTTCAACCACCAGGTGTCAAATTTACTTACTTGATGAGCACAAAACTAAACTTTACAAGCCACTACCAACCACTAACTAAATATTCACAATACACTTATGCAAACAATCACCTCTTCTTCTGCTAGTGTGGTCTTCTGCTGCTTTGAGTTACTGTTACCTTTTTATCAGCTGGAACCAGTCTGGCCATTCTCCTCTGATCACTGTCATCAACAAGGCACAGAACTGCCACTCACTGGATATTTTCCGGACCATTCTCTGTAAACCCTAGAGATGGTTGTGTAGGAAAATCCCAGTAGATCAGCAGTTTCTGCAATCCTCAGACCAACCCGTCTGGTACCAACAACCATGCTACATTCAAAGTCATTTAAATCACCTTTCTTCCCCATTATAAGGGTTCGGTTTGAACTGCAGCAGATTGTCAGGACCATGCCTAAATGCATTGAGTTGCTGCTATGTGATTGGCTGATTAGAAATTATATAAGCGGGCAGTTGTACAGCTGTACCTATTAAAGTGGCCGGTGAGTGTAAACTATTCGATTTTAAATGGAACCCAATCAGAAAACTGATTCTTCAGCTTTATAAAATAAAGACTCAAGCACAGTACAAAGCGGTTGAATAAATAGCTTTGGTCACTGCGCTCATGTTTATGCATGAGGGTTGTGGTTCCCAGGTGTCGAATATTAGCAGAAAAGATGTTAGATTGTTGCACTTACAAAATAATCAGAACTCTTGAATAATCTGCATTTCATCATTTACTATGCACTAAGAATAGGTGCATATATTTAAACATGGCACATGCATATTCATATGGAATATAGCCTATGTTAATAATTAGTCGCAAAACAAGAAGGCCCCACATTGTATGCATGATGTGTTGCTAATGCTCATCCTGAAAACTTTCTATTAATCGGCAGTCAAGTACTGTAAGTTGATGCTCATACATAATGAATTGTGCTGAAGCCTCTGGGGCCTAACGCACAAAAAATACAGAATGTGTTGAAAATACAAGTAGAGCTTGCATCTAAATAAGATTTAACCTGATAACTGTGCATATTGTAATTGTTTTTTTTTTTAATCACCAGGGACTAAATTATTCATTTTCAGTCTAAACAGGTTCACATCGAGGCTTCGGGTGGTGTTGTTTTTGTCTTCTTCAAGAATTTGACTGACTTTTCGTGTGTATAAATCAACCGTATGTTATTCATAACATCTTTCTCTCATTGTTTTGGTTTATTTATAATAGATGTATTCAGTCCCTTGAAGATTCCGATCAAGAAGCGTTGGCAACGTGTCACTTTCACTTGGCAGTGTGATGTTAGTTTTTGGTTCAATTTTTAGTTTCTCTGAAATTTGGAGGTTATAATCTTTTTTTTGGGCATTGAAATGTGCAACTATGACAACTAAAGCAACAACCAGGAGACTTAATTAAGAGAAGAAAGTATTGTTCAAAACAACAGATAAATATTGCACTTAGTTTTTCATATTAAGTGCTCCCATTTAAATATGCATAACTTAAAGTTGGATAGGATTATTTGATATGCACGCCAACACATTTATTTGATTAAAAATGTATTTAAGGCAGTAATGTCATTACAAATAAAAGCACTAGTTTCTTTTTTTTATTTTGCCATTTTTTTTCTGTGATATCGAAATTGGAATTTTCATCATTACACACAGGGCTGGGCGATTTGGCCTAAAATCTAAATTTAGATTAATTAAACATTTTAAGTCAATTTCGATTAATGAGCAATAATTTTATTTATTCATGGTTTTGCCCATATAGTTCACCGATTTTTATATTTATATTTTTTTATTTTTTATATTTAAATATGCTCACATATTACAAATAAGATATTTTTGAATGAAGGGTGCATGATTTTAAAATAATTGATGGAAAATCACACTAATTACTACATAAACTATGATTGTTTACTGAACATCAATGTTGAACAACTGAAAGTAAAACACACATTGCCTAAAGTTTTCTTATAAAAAAAGTGAAAATAAATAACTTGTACTTTTGGAAACAAAATAAATAACTTTTTAATGTTTTTCATATTAAAAGAAAAAAATTATTTTTTCTAAATAAAATAACTTTTATATCCTGTAAATAATATTTTAAACACTGCTTTTTTTGCATCTTTTGTACACAAATAATTTAATGTTAATAATCATTTGAATGTAATGGCAAATGTCATCTCAATGCATCTCTGGCGCATCTATGTAGTCAACGTAGTTCAAAGTAAAGGTTATTGTACTCTGAATACAAAATTTTTGTCTGTCATTTTTGTGTGTTAAAAAATAAATTTGACCTCACGTTGTGTCAATCGTAATGACACACTATCTCAGAAACTTTCAGCCATCTCATCGATTCTTTCCTATTTTTTTTTAAATTTTTTATTTTTTTGCTTTCGCATCCAAAAAAGTGCTTTGAGAGGTGTTTTGACAGTTCAGAGCCACCATACAAGCGAAAAGGTAAATACAGAATACCGTTATTTAAGTTACAGATTACTTTGACAAACACGGTGCATAAAATAACCGACCAATCACAGAGCCAACCTTCCTGACCCAGAATAGTGTTGTAAAGTCATCCTGAGAAGTTTTTAGTAGGTTCAGAATGGAAACCAGATTGACTTGTAAAGTACATTTCAAGTAGGCCTGCATGATGTATATATTGCTAAATTATCGTTATTGCAATAATAGTATATCTAATATACGTAATACAAG
Organism: Danio rerio; assembly: GCF_052040795.2. Classification (NCBI taxonomy): domain Eukaryota; kingdom Metazoa; phylum Chordata; class Actinopteri; order Cypriniformes; family Danionidae; genus Danio; species Danio rerio. The sequence goes on along the minus strand of NC_141032.1, from coordinate 45,251,094 downwards.
CGTAATTACATTTGTGTTATACAGTGGTTGTTTATCTAAACTTCATGCTAATAGACAACGCTAAACATTCCTGAGCCAGAATGGTGTTGTTTTTAAGTCATCATAAGGTTTTAGTAGGTCCAGATTATCATGTAAAGTACATTTTAAGTAGGGCTACATGAGGTATCAGTCAGCCTAAATCAGGGTCCTGTGACACCATATGCGGTAGGGAAATTAATAAAAAAATCAACATGCAAAAATTAGATCAAATGTTGATTTCAATTACTTTTCGATTCATCATCCAGCCCTGATTAGTCATTACTTCAGTACTTAGTGATGCATGATTTGGTGCGGAAGAATAATATTGTTTTCTGAAAACAACCGTGCTGCTTTTTTTGTTTTGTGGAAACTGTTTTCCCAAGGCTTATTTCATGAATCCTTACTGTCACTTTTGATAAATGTGTCCTTGCTGAATAGAAGTGTTACTTTTTTTCCAAAGAAATGCCCAAATCTTTTGAATGGTAGTCTGTGAGAATATTTAAAGAAAGGATTTGATTTTCTTTAGATTTGACAAGTCCACATTTTACACATTGTCACATGCCAAACCTGGCGATAGACAAATAAAATATTTATAGGAATTTAATACGGATTGAATTACGGTTCATACATGTTGAGCCGAGCAGCACGCAGACACATACAGTCCCCTGAGGGGCTTTAATTCCCTCCCTTAAACACTGGCCGCAGTCTCCACCAGCGAAAGACTCATTCAGCACCAAACGCACCCAGAATCCCCCCTCCATGACTCCTCTTACATCACGACGGCCTCTCCCTCATTGTGCCACAGTGGAGAGTTTTATAGCGCCTGGACGGCATATAACACTGGCCAGTTATGAGGGTTAGTTAGCGGTTAGCCGCTCCAAGTGGCCGTGTTGATCTTGGCTGGGTGCTGCATAATTTTGGCACAGGTGCAGAAAGCCAAGCAAGCTCAACTTTTGACATTAGTTGGCTGAAAATGTGAGTCCATACGTACAGTGCATGGTTTAAACATTTCAATGAGCCCTTTGTTTGCTTTGAGAGTTCTGATTGTGGGAAAAAGGGCAGAGAGGCTACATGCTAATGGACAATGCTACACATTCCTGACCCACAATGGTGTTGTTTTTAAGTCATCCTGAGAAGTTTGTATTAGGTTCAGAATAGAATTGAGAATGTCTTAAGTATATTTTAAGTAGGCCTGGACGATGCATATCGCAAAAATTACATTATCATGCGGATAGTATATGCAATACAGTGTGCGTGACTCAGACATGTGATAAAGTAATTGTACTTTATGCATTGGCTGTTTATTTTAGGGCGTCACTGTGGCATAGTGGGTAGCACCGGCTAGGTTAGTTGGCATTTCAGTGTGGAGTTTGCATGTTTTCTCCATGTTCGTAAGGGTTTCCTCCGGGTGCTCCGGTTTCCCCCAAAGTCCAAAGACATAAGCTATAGGTGAATTGAATAAGCTAAATTGGCCATAGTGTACGAATTCAATAGTATATTGGTGTTTCCCAGTGTTGGGTTGCAGCTGGAAGGGCATCCGCTGTGTAAAACATATGCTGGATAAGTTGGCGATTCATTCCGCTGTGGCGACCCCTGATTAATAAAGGGACTAAGCCAAAAAGAAAATGAATGGGCGATTGTTTATCTTAATTTGATCAATCAGATGGGCTAATACTATCTCTATCCCAACTCACCAGTAGTTGCTGTTCTAGTATTGGCTGGAGCCCAGAGATGAACCCAGTGCTGAAAGTAAACACCAATTGAGGGAGTCAAGGCGCTTTCCAGGTAAATGACAACAGCCAATCAGAGTCAGAATATCTGCTTTATAGGTTTTTATTCATTCGTTCATTTATTTACCTTCGGCTTATTCCCTTATTCATCAGGGGTTGTCACAGCAGAATGAATCGCCAACTACTCCCGCATATTGAGCAGTTAGGGCTGTATGATAAATCAAAAAAAGATCAGGATCTGGATTCGACCCCGACACGATTTTAATCCAACATCTCCACAATTCAGTTAATTATATTTTCCAGTTCAGGTTAAAGCTTATAGGCCTTTTCACAAGTCTTTGCTTTGTTTTATATACGTTGACACCTCCATATGGCATTGAAAGAGTTAGCATATTGTATTGATAAGAAAATATTCACCCAAAAATGTCATGTCTGTCTTCTTGTAATGATGTATTCGCTGCCGCAAAATCATATGTGAGAGGACTCACTGTTTGTTTACTATGAAGAGGATGCGCATACGCGCAAAAGGATGTATACTTCAGTGAAAAGAGCCAGCATAGACTGTGAATAACAGGCAATAAAGTTCAGTTTGTTGCACAGAGCGATCAGTTGGAATCTTTTTTTTTTTTTTTTCAAAAAAATGACAGCAGCCATGACATAAACGCACTCGGCAGCGCACATCATATGATCATATCACATTTTAGAGTTATAATTATGACAAGCATTTGATATGTTTTTTTTTTTTTCATAGCAAACACAGTGTTGTGCATGAGAATAAATGTTTAACAGTGTCAGTATAAATACTCTTGCCTAAACAATGTTGAATATAATGCAGGGGGGATCTTATAATGGCAAATGTCTCATTTTACCAGTGAAAAAAGTGGTCTAATAGTGTTGTCAATGACCAATTGTATGTTCTCAAACACAATAATTCAACTTCAGAATTATGAATAGTAGTATTCTGATATAATCACTTTATGTGCATTAATGAACAGGACATATTTAAGGTGTCTTCACACCTGCCTAATTTAGTTTGGTTGAATCACTCTAGAGTTGGTTTTCCGTCTTGGTGCGGTTCGTTTGAGCAGGTGTGAATGTAGCAGTCGCACTCGAGTGCACACCAAAAGCAGACCAAAAAAAGCCCCCTTGAAGAGGTGGTCTTGGTACGCTTTCAAACGAACCCTAGCGAACCCTAGCGTTTTTTATCGTTTATTATCTGAGCTAAAACAGAACCAACTGCAAAAAGTACTGTGCCTTTGTGGACTAATCCAGTTGCCGTAGTCTGATGCTCTATCCCGTCTTATGGGGTGTGGAGGAAAAATATTTGTTGACAGTGCTTTACCAGCAATTTTAAACCGAGAGAGACAAAGAGAGGGAAAAACATTACCTGATGGATCGTTGGTAATATTTCCGGAAGATGACCCTGTCGCAGTTTAGCAAAATTAATTCACGCCTCTTCCTGAAGTGTTTGCAATGCATTAAAATATTGTTTTCCGGCTGCAGCCGGGCTTTATTGTCAAAATGTATTGTTTGTCTAGCACAACGTATACAAACTATATAGTATACTATGATCAGGGTTACAATCAGCCAGTGCAGTCCTCCCTCCATACTAGTCAAAAGCAACATTTTGTGTTTGCCGGTTTGTTAACTTAAGGGGGTTTTATTGGCATTTTTCCGCATGTTAATTCTGACCAATCGAACAGCAGTTTTGGAAATACGTTCAATAACATCTGGCCAGTGAGAGATGTGGATTTTACATTAACCAACATTGACATTAACCAACTGTAGACCTGCACATAGGCCTAATATTATTGTTATTATTTTTTTTTACCATTTGTTTAAGTAAAGGCGACGCAGTGGGGCTGTAGGTAGTGCTGTTGCCTCACAGTCGCTGGTTCGAGCCTCGGCTGGGTCAGATGGCGTTTCTGTGAGGAGTTTGCATGTTCTCCCTGCGATCGCGTGGGTTTCCTCCGGGTGCTTCGGTTTCCCCCACAGTCCAAAGACATGCGGTACAGGTGAATTGGGTAGGCTAAATTGTCCGTAGTGTATGAGTGTGAATGAGTGTGTATGGATGTTTCCCAGAGATGGGTTGTGGCTGGAAGGGCATCCGCTGCATAAAAACGTGCTAGATAAGTTGCCGGTTCATTCCGATGTGGTGACCCCGGATTAATAAAGTGACTAAGTCGAAAAGAAAATGAATGAATGAATGAATGTTTGAGTAATAACAATAATAATAACCTACTCGCATTAACCTTTATTAACACACCTACAGAATAATGAGAAAATCATAATCTTTTTAACTAGATTCGTGCGGTCGGATGAGCAATGGCGGATTTGTACATTTGGAGTGAACTGTCCCTTTTTAACTATAGCCAAAACCATTTGCTTTCACTATGATTCTTAATCGACCCTGAAACTCTGAAAGTGGCCCTAAAGAGATCCAGAGATTCCCACTGGAAATGACGACATATTGCCGTGCTCATTTTCGACTCATGTAAGCACACTTGCGTCATTGCACCAGGCATTTCCTACACAAATGAAGGCCAGCGTTCATGTTGGAGCAATCGCAGACACGTCCAAGCCTCGTCACACCTTTTCCCTTTCTGCAGCATGAAAAAAAAAAGGGGCGACATGCAGTTAGGCCCCATGTTGTGGTTAAGAATTTAAGTGACTTTCCTTCACCTCAGATCGACCACACAGTTTGATTTGCTTCCCAATGAGAAGTGCATATGAAAATACTCTCGGTCTCGGTGTTCCGGCAGCTGCTGTGGGTTTTTTTTTTTTCTGCCGTCCCCACGTTACGGGCTGACCTCTGCACCTCTCTCTCTCCTCATCTCCATCAAAAAGACAGATGGTAGTGTTGAAGAACCGCAGCAGCGGGCGTTTATAATTCAACAGCTTTTTTTTTTTTCTCCCCCCGCTCTAATATTAAAAGTTATTTTGAAACTGTGAAGGTCTGTAAAATTATTACTGTCTCACTCTCCAGGCCGAACGGAGAATCTCCATGACGAGGTGACAACTTATCATATTCACATCCTCCAGGTGCCTGCGCCTGTCAACAGGAAATTCAAATACTCGTGATTGGCAGGCTGACATTTTTACAATCTCAAGTGAGAATGTATGTGAGGGGAGAGCGATGCCTCCCAGAAACACTCAGGAACGCTGCTTTCCTGCTTCCCAGAAGACTTCAACAGATGCACTTTAATTCCTCAACACTTCATGTATTAGTGCAAAGAAATAAGGAGTGTGTGAAAGCAAAGAGTTGTGAATAAAGCTTTATTTAGTAGAGATAAATAATGCCCACATGCACACAAATCCGAGTGATGTTTTAAGGGATAGTTCACCCCAAAAGTGTTAAAATTACACATCTTTTACTGGTTTCAAACTTGACTTTCTTTCTTCGGTTGAACACCAAAGGAGATATTTTGAGGAAAGTCGCACTGTAAAAACATAACACTTTCTGTATTTTGTGATTCACAAGGGTTTTCCATTTATTTACTGTTGTGAGTTGCATTATGGGAGCTTGATTTCTGCTCTGAGGACTTTTCTTGTTAAAAATTCAACACTACATTTTAATAAAGTGACTTTTAGGGTCCTTTCACACTAGCACTTTTGGTTAGGGATGCAACTAACGATTTCTTTAATAATCGATTAATCTGTTGATTATTTTTCAGATTAATCAATAAATCGAATTAAAAAAGCATTCATTTCCAACCGTTTATTCAAAAAGCTTATCCCTGAGCTGTTAAAATAATAACAACAACAACAACAATAATAATAATAATATTCATTCATTTTCTTGTCGGCTTAGTCCCTTTATTAATGGGTTTTAGAGCACAAGTTTTGGTTCGTTTTTTTTTTTTTTTGTAGTTTTTTTTTTTTTTTTTTTGGTTTGGATTGGTTTAGTTTAGTTTTTTGTTTTGGTTTTGGTATGTGGTTTGGTTTGGTTTAGTGTAGTTTTTGGTTTGATTTGGTTTGGTGTTTGGTTTAGTTTAGTTTTGGTTTGGTGTTTGGTTTAGTTTAGTTTTTGTTTTGGTTTGGGGTTTGGTTTAGTGTAGTTTTTGGTTTGGTTTTGTTTAGTTTTTATTTTGGTTTGGTGTTTGGTTTGGTTTGATTTGGTTTAGTGTAGTTTTTTGTTTGGTTTTGTTTAGTTTAGTTTTTGTTTTGGTTTGGGGTTTGGTTTGGTTTAGTGTAGCTTTTGGTTTGGTGTGGTTTCTGTTTTTGTTTTGGTTTAGTTTTAGTTTGGTTTGGTTAAGTGTAGTTTTTTTGGTTTGGTTTGGCTTTTGTTTTGGTTTAGTTTTGGTTTGGTTTAGTGTAGTTTTTGGTTTGGTTGGGTTTCTGTTTTTGTTTTGGTTTAGTTTTAGTTTGGTTTGGTTAAGTGTAGTTTTTTTGGTTTGGTTTGGCTTTTGTTTTGGTTTAGTTTTTGTTCTGTTTTTTTTTTTTTTTTTTTTAGTTTGTTATAGTTTAGTGTTTGGTTTTATTTGGTTTGGTTTTTGTTTTGGTTTGGTTTTTGTTTTAGTTTGGTTTGGATTAGTGTAGTTTTTTTGTTTGGTTGGGGGTTTTGTTTTGGTTTAGTTTTTGGTTTGGGGTTTGGTTTGGTTTAGTGTAGTTTTTGTTTTGGATTAGTTTTGGTTTGGTTTGATTTACTTTGGTTTGGTGTTTTGTTTTGATTGGTTTGATTTGATGTATTGATGGGTTTGGTTTTGGTTTGGTTTGATTTTCGTTTTTTTTTTTTGTTTGTTTGATTTGGTCTGGTTTGGTTTTTGTTTTTGATTTGCTTTAGTTTTTGGTTTGGTTTGGTTTAATATTTGTTTGGCAAATCATTTCCATTCACATAATTTTATTTTATTTTATTTTTGTCAGAGTGCATTCAGAAATATTTTCATTCATTCATGTAAAACTGTGTCCATTCATAAAGAAAGTGTATATGAATGTATTTAGATATTAAGAGAGATTATTATTATTTAGAGATTATTTTTCAGATTAATCAATAAATCGAATTAAAAAAGCATTCATTTCCAACCGTTTATTCAAAAAGCTCATCCCTGAGCTGTTAAAATAATAACAACAACAACAACAATAATAATATTCATTCATTCATTTTCTTGTCGGCTTAGTCCCTTTATTAATCCAGGGTCGCCACAGCGGAATGAACCACCAACTTATCCAGCAAGTTTTTACGCAGCGGATGCCCTTCCAGCCGCAACCCATCTCTGGGAAACATCCACACACACATTCATACACTATGGACAATTTAGCCAACCCAATTCACCTGTACCGAATGTATTTGGACTGTGGGGGAAACCGGAACACCCAGAGGAAACCCACACGAAGGCAGGGAGAACATGCAAACTCCGCACTGAAACGCCAACTGAGCCGAGGTTCGACCCAGCGACCTTCTTGCTGTAAGGCGACAGCACTACCTACTGCACCACTGCCTCGCAATAATAATAATAATTATAATAATAATAATAATAATAGTGAAAAAATAAATAACTAAGTAGATTTGCTCTGTTTTCAATCCAGCTATCTAATAAATCGAGATACATACTAGACACATGAAATAGCGTAAGAAATGATGTATTGTTTTCTGAAAAAAAACACCTCAAAATTAAGTGTTTGCTTAAAAAAAGTAAATTATTTGCTAATTGGCTAAGAAAAATCCTAATGAGATATACTCTCAAACAGAAGTTTTACCAGTTCGCATAAACGTGTAATTGATCGGGATCTATAACGTGAGATGGTCGTCGCCATGTTTACTTGCGGCCACGCGTTTGCCTCATTCATAAAAAGCTGAACACGCAGGATTCAGCACGTAAATTCACCAGTTACTCGGTGAACTTAGAGAAGAGTAGATTCAACTTTATAGTTAATTTCACTATGTGTATCTGATGTGAATAAACACATCGGCAAATCATATTTGAATGGATTGTTAGACTTCCTTGTGTTTTACAAACTCTTAGAAATGTTTTCTTACATCCACTCAGTACTTGAGTGGATTTACATGTCGAAAACATAAATTAAGCACTAGGCGGTTAAAGCACCAGACATCGTGCCAAAGCTCAGTTTGATTTTCTCAATTGCCGCTCCAAAGGTAAACGAGCTAATGCTAACTTGTCATGCTTGTAAAGTTGGATAACGAGTAAAACATCAGCAACAGGGACTTTATGGTCCTCAACTTGCAATGTCTGAGCATTTATTTATTTATTTATTTATTTATTCATTCATTTTCCTTCGGCTTAGTCCCTTTATTCATCAGGGGTCGCTACAGCAGAATGAACTGCCAACTAATCCAGCAAGTTTTATGCCACGGATGGCTTTCCTGCTGCAACCCAGTACTGGGAAACACACATACACTCTCACATTCACACACACACTATGGCCAATTTAGTTCATTCAGTTCACCTAAAGCGCATGTCTTTGGACTGTGGGGGAAACCGGAGCACCAACACGGGGAAAACATGCAAACTCCCCACAGAAACTGGTCCAGCCGAGACTTGAACCGAAGTGTGAGGCAACAGTGCTAACCACTGAGCCACCGTCCCGCCCTTATTTTCTTCATATTTATTTATATGAGATATTGTATTACTTTTGATTTTGGTGTATTAATATTTAAAAATGTGGATTATGGTAGGAACCGTTTTTACATATGCTAATAGAGTTTTTTTGTTATGTGGGTAACACCTCAGCAGGGGTGCAAGAATGAAATTCAGATGTGTTGTTTATGTATTGTAGCTAACTATAAGCATGTTGAAGGCAAAAAAAAACTATGTTCATTCAGCATTAGCCCTTATGGTAGTGGTGAGAATTTAACATGCTTTTTAAATTGAGCTAAATTGCAATTTTGAATCACATTGAGGCATGAAATTGAATTTGCACAATTAGAATTGTTCACATTCACCGCCTTGGATTATGTTTCATTTAGTAGGTGTTGCTGTTGTCTTGTTAGTCCTCTTTAGATTTGATGTTCATTCATTCATTCATTTTCTTTTCGGACTAGTCTCTTTATTAATCAGGGGTCGCTACAGCGGAATAAAGCGCCAACTTATTCAGCATATGTTTTAGCAAGCGGATGCCCTTCCAGCTGCAACCCATTACTGGGAAAAACCCATACGCTTTCATTCACACACACACACACACAATCACACACACAATCACACACACTCATTTACTACGGCCAATTTAGCTTACCCAATTCACCTATAGCAAATGTCTTTGGGGGAAACCAGAGCACGCAGAGGAAGCCCACACCAACACGGAGAGAACATTCACACAGAACTCCACAAAGAATTGCCAACTGACCCAGTCGTGGCTCAAACCAGTGACCTTCTTACTGTGAGGCAATCGTGCTACCCATTGTGCCACCATGATGCTTGATTTGCCCAGTTTTATGATTCTGCTGTAAGAACAACTTGCTTTGTTCATTAGCTTGCATTACATTTGAGCATTTTTATTTATTTATTTATTCTTTTTTTTTTTTGTCAGAGTGTGTCCATTCATTCAGTCATTCAAAACGGTGTCCATGTATAAAGAAATTAAGATTTTAGTCAGACTTTTGTATTTACAAAGCATGCGTTGCTTTCATGGATTAGGCTATTTTTATACTTACCAACTGCATTTGGGGGCCTTTTAAAAATTGGTTTTAGAGCACAAGTTTTGGTTCGTTTTTTTTTTTTGTTTTTTTTTTTTTTTTGGTTTGGTTTGGTTAAGTTTAGTTTTTTGTTTTGGTTTGGTTTGGTTTAGTGTAGTTTTTGGTTTGGTTTAGTTTAATTTTTATTTTGGTTTGGTGTTTGGTTTGATTTGGTTTAGTGTAGTTTTTTTGTTTGGTTTTGTTTAGTTTAGTTTTTGTTTTGGTTTGGTGTTTGGTTTAGTGTAGTTTTTGTTTTGGTTTAGTTTTAGTTTGGTTTGGTTAAGTGTAGTTTTTTGGTTTGGTTTGGCTTTTGTTTTGGTTTAGTTTTGGTTTGGTTTTTGTTTTGGTTTAGTTTTTGTTTTAGTTTGGTTTGGTTTGGATTAGTGTAGTTTTTTTTTTTGTTTGGTTGGGGTTTTTGTTTTGGTTTAGTTTTTGGTTTGGGGTTTGGTTTGGTTTAGTGTAGTTTTTGGTTCAGTTTTTGTTTTGGTTTAGTTTTGGTTTGGTTTGATTTACTTTGGTTTGGTGTTTTGTTTTGATTGGTTTGATTTGGTGTATGGATGGGTTTGGTTTTTGGTTTGGTTTGATTTTCGATTTTTTTTTTTTTTTTTTTTTTGATTTGGTCTGGTCTGGTCTGGTTTGGTTTGGTCTGGTTTGGTTTCTGTTTTTGATTTGCTTTAGTTTTTGGTTTGGTTTGGTTTAATATTTGTTTAGCAAATCATTTCCATTCACATAATTATATTTTATTTTATTTTTGTCAGTGTGCATTCAGAAATATTTTCATCCATTCATGTAAAACTGTGTCCATTCATAAAGAAAGTGTATATGAATGTATTTAGATATTAATTAATTTAGGATTTTAGTTAAACTTATCACTGTTTTAACTTTTGTTTTACAAAGCATGCATGTTTTCATGAATGAGGCTATTTGTTTACTCGCCAACTGCATTCCTGGGCCTTTTGAAAATGGGTGTCAGAGCACAAGTTTTGGTGCTACTTGTATGAATGTAGTTAAAAAAAAAGTTTTTGAGTACATCTATGATGCACAAACATACCCTAAGGCTGAGTTTAGATGTGTTTTTGTGTCATTAGACAATAATAGCATCTCATTTTGAGGATGTCTAAATAAAAAACCACCAAAAAAAAAGCACACGTTTGACTAAACCTTTGCGTTTGCTTTGCTGTCATTAGGCTATGAATTGCCTCTTTGAAAATAATGACTGCAGAGACTCCAAATCATTTTAAAAAGAAAATATCGAAACGGTTTAAGCTACTTAGGATGAATGCCAATTATATTTTAATATTCAGCCGAGCGTATTTGCGTGCAGTGGGTTGCGGCATGCATAACGCATGTGTGTGTGTGGTTCTGGTGGCCAGCTGCGTCTCGCTAACAGAGCTTTAGTGGCGGGTAATTTAGAGGAGAGCAGACCTGAGTGATGGCATTCTCAATGAGCAGGTAATCTACTGAGAATTTGTCTATGGTTATGAGCTCCTCGCCTCGGCCTGGCAACACAGAAAATACATCAAGACCAATTACGATATCAACTTTCAGTCTGATACCCTTGCCACGCAAGTGCATGTATTTCTGCCCCAGGCATTTCAAATTGCATCTAATTTGAAATCTTTGGGGTTTTAATTAAATTTGAGAATATATGGAATTCTTCATTAGTACCTGCTCTGAATGGGAGATTATGTGGCAGCTTCTCTCTTTCTCTTGTTAAAGCCAGAGTTGTGTGTTTGCTTTCTGATTCCCGGTTTCTCTGTCCAATTGAGTCTGCGTCAACCTTGAATCGCTATTATCAAAAAAGATTACGAATCCACCGAGGAATGGGGATTCATCCTCAGTGTTTTAACCATAGGTTTTAACGTAATCTTTCCTTTCTCTTAATGATTTGCAAATTGTCTCCCGATTATAAGACGTGCCGAGTGTTTCTATCTTAATGAAACCGAAAGCCATTAGCTGGATTTTTTTTCCATTCCTCTTTTCCATACAGTGATTCCCTCCAGCTGCAAAATATTAAAACCATTACCGGGGTTTGATGTGCTCTGTAAAGTGCTACATGTCGGAGATGGTGGCTTAAAGGCTTTCGTTTGTTATGAAACTGTGATCGCTTGCATGTACAGTATGGGAAGCCTGTTGAACATGCGTTAGTAATGAACATACCTCAAAACGTAGTGTGCAAAGCTGTAGGTATGCAGATAGTTTAACTTAATTCAACCAGTATGTGTAGCTGTGTACATTTTTTTCTGAATGTTACTGTACATACATAGCCGAAGGTGCTTTTGGGACAATATTATTATTAATCTGCATAATTTATTGGTGTAAACACGTGGAGATCACAACTGCTGGTTTTAAGAGATTGTTGAAGTTATTTGATTCATAGTACATGTATATACACTCGCCGGCCACTTTATTAGGCACACCTTACTAGTACCTGGTTGGACCCCTTTTCCCTTCAGAACTACCTTAATCCTTCGTGGCATAGATTCAACAAGGTACTGGAAATATTTCTCAGAGGTTTTGGTCCATATTGACATGATAGCATCACGCAGTTGCTGCAGATCCATGATGCGAATGTCTAGTTCCACCACAACCCAAAGGTGCTCTAATGAATTGAGATCTGGTGACTGTGAAGGCCATTTGAGTACAGTGAACTCATGGTCATGTTCAGGAAACCAGTCTGAGATGATTTGGTCTTCTACTGCTGTAGACCATCCACCTCAACATTGGACGTGTTGTGCTCTTCTGCAAACCTTATGGTTATTTGAGTTACTGTTGCCTTTCTATTAGCTCGAACCAGTCTGGCCATTCTCCTCTGACCTCTGGCATCAACAAGGCATTTGCACCCACAGAACTGCAGCTCGCTGGATAATTTCTCTGTAAACCCTAGAGATGGTTGTGCGTGAAAATTCCAGTAGATCAGCAATTTCTGAAATACTCAGACCAGCCCGTTTGGCACCAACAACCATGCTACATTTAAAGTCACTTAAATACCATTTCTTCCCCATTCTGATGCTCGGTTTGAATTGCAGCAGATCACCTTGACTATGTCTGCATGCCTAAATTCTGCTGCCATGTGATTGGCTGATTATAAATTTGCGTTAATGAGCAGTTGGACAGGTGTGCCTAATAAAGTGGCCGGTAAGATGTCAATGTTTTAAAAACAATCTTATGCTAATAATAGGATACATTGATTTGATTAAGTACACAGTGTGAATTATGATTTAAATATAACATGACACTTCAATGTAATATTCTATCAAATATTTTTTGTGATGCAGTGCTGAATTTTTAGCATCTTCAATAGTTTTCAGTGTGGTGATTAAGTTTAATGTGGTGGTTTTATTTTTGCGGAAATCATTGTGTTTTATTTGCTTAATCCAGGGGTTTCCAACTTTATAAAAAGCAATAAAAGTAAATAAATAAATAAATTTAAATATCAAACATTTTATAAAGGTGAAACATTAGAAATACATTAGCATACAGAGAACAAACAAACAAATAAATAAATAACTATAAATTAATACAAAAATATGAATGTTATTCAGATAAATAAATGATCCAAAATTGCATTTAAATAATTTAAATAAGTAATTAAAATGAAATAGTTTTAAATGTTGTTTTAAAAACAAATAAAAACAAATGAGATGACAATGAATAATGGAAGGATGATTAAAATAAATGAATGTGTAAATAAACAACCACAGTATAATGAGTAGAACAACATGTAATAATGTAACTTAATACAAATTAAACATTTTCAAAATAATATTTTAGACCCATTTGTAATATTTCTTTATGTCCACAGTTAAAAATGATTTCAATATTTTTGGTTATTAATGCAAAGTCATCTTCAAAATAAATAAATAAATAAATAATATATATATATATATATATATATATATATATATATATATATATATATATATATATATATATATATATATATATATATATATATATATATATATATATATATAGAATTTTTGCTGATATTATCCACACTTCACCCTGCCTCAGCCATTTCTAAAATAATAATAATAATAATAATAATAATAATAATAATAATAAGGCTACTGTACACTTAAAAAAAACCTGATTAGTTGTATTTACAATTTTAAGGTATGTGGTTGCAAACAGTTTATATGGGCTGCATTTAAACAAATTAATTTAAATATTACTTTATTACTTAATGTACTTTGTTTGTTAACATTCAGCCCATATAAATTGTTTGCAACTACATCGTTTTTCTTTTCTTTTTGTTTTTAGTAAATTGGAGTCTCCACCTGCCCTTAATCTCCCTTCAATGAGTACGACTGTACGCTTTCAAGTCATCGCTGATATATATCAAAGCACTTCAGAGATTCATATTCATCTAAATGTATATTCATGCAACATTGCTGCACCGCGGGTCATCCGCCGCTAACCCGGGAGGTGTGTGGGTTTTTCCACGTGTGTCCTCTCGAACAAGTGTGACTTCCCTCTCCTCTCCTGTTAGTATGCAAAATGAGCCTCTCGCTGATGATGTGACTCCTGGAGCAGAAAAAGGAGCATGTCAGGACTCACCCTCACCGTCTGAGATTACAGACACAGCCTCACCTCCTGAACTCACACACCGCACACCGAGGAATACAGGCACATTATGAACGCACCTCACGCTCACACGCTGCCGGTCCCATCGAGACCAGAGCTTAATGGAGACTTCGGTTATGAAGAAGTGGCGTAGCTTTTGTCTAGGTGTACTATTAGAAACGCCTAGCTTATGGACCCTTCTCACAACACTGTTATGACATGCTTAACGGTCATCGGCATCTTAAATGCTTATTTTTTTATGTATTTTGACTTTTCAAAAAATGTATGAACATTTATATGTATTTATGTATTTATCTATATGTATGAGTGCTCGGGCACCCAGGGGAGACTATGTGTTTTATGTGGGGGATGAAAAGAATGGGAAAACAATGAAAAAAAGTAGTTTATTCATGACATGTGAAAATGCTGATTAATAATTTTTGTTTTAAGCTATATGGTAATACAAATGAAGTGTATGAAAGTGTGAAATGCTTACCTGAAAGATTTGTTTATGTCCATACTTACCTTATACTTACCTTCAATATGGTTTAATCCAAACTGGGCAGAGTCACTCACTATAAATAGAGTGACTCGTGCTCAGTTCAGGGAGGGAGTCGTAGGAGATAGAAGGTGTGAGTAGTGGCGAATGGTTGGTTGGAAAGTTCTGGAGAGCAAATATTTTGTATATAATTATTTTGTTACTTTATTGTCTTTGTTTGTTTTGTTGTTTTTTTTGTTTTATATATATATATATATATATATATATATATATATATATATATATATATATATATATATATATATATATATAAATTTTTTTATTATATTTATTATTTATTTATTCATTTATTAAATTTTTTGTCTACTTTATTTTGGGATTTTTTTGGATTGGACACTTTTGCACTGTAAATAAACGCACCTTGCACCATAGTGCTACGTCGGCTGAGCCATCATTTATTTTTTTTGTTTCACACACCCTAAAAATGCTCAGTTCAGGGAGGGAGTCGTAGGAGATAGAAGGTGTGAGTAGTGACGAATGGTTGGTTGGAAAATTCTGGAGAGCAAATATTTTGTATATAATTATTTTGTTACTTTATTGTCTTTGTTTGTTTTGTTGTTTTTTTTTTGTTATATATATATATATATATATATATATATATATATATATATATATATATATATATATATATATATATATATATATATAATTTTTTTTATTATATTTATTATTTATTTATTCATTTATTTAATTTTTTGTCTACTTTATTTTGGGATTTTTTTTGGATTGGACACTTTTGCACTGTAAATAAACGCACCTTGCACCATAGTGCTACGTCGGCTGAGCCATCATTTATTTTTTTTTTTTCACACACCCTAAAAATGCCTTTGTGTGACAATGTACACAACCTGACAAAAGTCTTGTCATCTATCCGAGTTTTAGAAACAACAAAAAATAGCTTTTAGTTGATCATTTGACTTATATGAAAGGTAAAGACCTCTAGATTAAACTTGTTTTACCAAAATAAAATATGATTATGCCTTGATTTTTAATTATTTAACTAGGACAGTAAGGTCTGACTTTGCTTAGACAAAAATCTTGTCACCTTAGAAATAACGTACAGGTGACTTTATAGAATATAAATTCATGGTGCAGTGGAAAAATAATTAATAGTGTGTATGACTCCCATGAGCTTGGAGGACTGCATCCATACATCTGGAATGGCAAAATAAAGCGTTCCTGCAGTACTCCCAGAGTTCATCAAGATTCTTTAGATTCATCTTCAATGCCTCCTCCTTCATCTCACCCCAGACATGCTCAATAATGTTCATGTCTGGTGACTGGGCTGGCTAATCCTGGAGCATCTTCTTTGCTTTCAGGAACTTTGATGTGGAGACTGAAGTATGAGAAGGAGCGCTATCCTGCTGAAGAATTTGCCCTCTCCTGTGGTTTGTAATGTAATGGGCAGCACAAATGTCTTGATACCTCAGGTTATTGATGTTGCCATCCACTCTGCAAATCTCTTGCATGCCCCCATACTGAATGTAACCCCAAACCATGATAAAGAGAACGCCATATGATTAAGAGAGCTCCAAGACGAGACTATTTGTTGGCCTACTTCTGACTTGCTGAACCTTATTCTTATCTCAATCATTCTAGATTTGATCAGTAAGAACTTTTTAATGAATAAGAGAGCTCTGACCTTTAATCATATAGCAAATGAAGCACATTTCATGTATATAATCAGAAGCACGTCTTGATTTTGGCCAGTATTATGCGATGCTGAATTAACATCCATGTTGAGCCTGGAACATCAATTTTGTTCGTAATTGTAATCCATACCTATTCTCTACCCCTAAACACAACCATAACTATAAACCATTTCCAAAATCAGAAGAGAATAATACAGTAGTTTGGTAACAATCATGTAAAAGTGCATAAACCTAAAATTAAGCCTAAAGGCTCGTACACACAGAGACGCTTTTCTTTTGCGTTTATTGTCAGCATTTTTCATACGTTTTTCTGAATTCAAACCCAAGAGATTTTCACTGGCGTAGAACAGAAGAGTATGCATAATCACTCCTTGAGGTTAGATGGCGCTACACAACTTTATGCCTCTGACACCCACTTGTAACACAGAAGAAGAAGACAAAGTTGACATGCTTGTTGTTACGGATGGTTCAAGCAGCAGCTCTAGCAATGAAAAAATGATTATTGTTCTCCAGTGCAATAAGCAGCTCCACGTTCATATCGCCTCTGGGCATCTTCTTCAATGTGCGTTCGCATTAACAGTTTTGCGCTTGAGCACCTCCAAGTGCTGTTTACTGTAACTTCAGCAGCTCTGTGCACGTGAACAAAAGTACCAATCTGATTGGTGGAGAAGGTTTTGACGTGGTGCTTCAAAACACAAAAAACAAGCATGAGGCGTTTTTTTTTTTTAAGTGACGCGTTTTGCGCCTGTCGTTTCTCACGTTGGTGTGCACGATCACATTGGTGCCCTTTATTTTGTCTCGAGGCATTAGACGTCGACGCAAAAAGTGTCCCAGTGTGCAGGGGCCCTAAACCTAACATAAACAGTAAATGCATCCCTTAATTCTGATTGGCTAATTGGAATGTTGTTCCAGGATCAACATTTATGTTAATCCAGGATCATGTCTTACTTGGTGAAATCAGGTTGACGATAATGCAAAACATGTTTGATCCAGCGTGATCTCACGAGGAAACTTAAGTATTTTATGTTTTGTCAGTTTAGTGGCTAATTCGCACAAATTCGTTCAGTTGTACGAAAATGTACGATTTTATAATGGAGGTGTGGCACCCAACCCCATCCCTAACGCCAACCGTCATTCGGTGATTAGCAAATCGTACTAAATTGTACAATTTATAATGTACGAAGTTATACGAATTAGCCACTAAATCAAAAACTTACAAATTGCCATGAGATTGCGGTGGTTTAATCATATGTTTTGTAATGTTATCTTTTCTCGGTTGTATATGTGTGAATATATCTCAAGTTTCAGTTTTTGATCAAGTTGATTTAAAAAAATAAATAAAACTAATCAGATGTATTGACTGGTTTATATGTCAAATTCTTTCATGAACTCATAACAAACCAGTGGCATTAAACTTGCTTATTCGAATGACCAAACAACAGTCTGTGAGTGGGAATATTGGACTGCACAATTAGGTGGGCTTGTTTTACATATGTAAACAAGGAGTGATTCACTAACAGTCACCAACAGATCTAACACTGCCATGCTTGGAGAGTCAACAACTTCTGACACTCTAGAAGCAACAAAGCTAAATCTCTGTTATCAGAGAAGTCTATTGAACGCTGTCATGTTTAAATGACATCTGGCAGTGGACCTTTGCTGACCAACTCTTATGGTTTAGAAAGAGTATATAGTACAACAACCTCTTTTATGTCAAAAAATTAAGGGAATTTTGATTTGACCCCATTAACTACAGTCAAATTGTATTATTTTCCACTTTTTCCTACAGGTATCATTTCCACACCTCCAATGGGTCCTTTTTACATTTATGGGTTTCTTGGTAGCGGAAGTTGTCATAGTTGGGTAAACTTAGAGCATAGTGAATGGGAGTGTACCACAAATCATTTTTCTTACAATTCTATTTGCTAATTCTATAGCAGGAGAATTGCCCCTTCTCACACTTCAATCTCCACAAAGATCTTGAAAGCAAAGAAGGTCAAGGTGCTCCAGGACTGGCCAGCCCAGTCACCAGACATGAACATTATTGAGCATGTCTGGGGTAAGATGAAGGAGGCATTGAAGATGAATCCAAAGAATCTTGATCAACTCTGGGAGTCCTGCAAGAACGCTTTCAAGTCGCGTGCCTCCATTGAAGATAACAAACTTGCATGTAGAAAATATGCATTTGTGAATGGCCGCTGTCATGCGATGTCCAGCAAGTGATCTTGTACAGGCATGCTGGATTTATCTGATTTGTTGTCAAATGGGTTGCAGCTCTATTTCTTTTCAGTTTGTGGATCCTTCACTGGGACTTTTCCACTTCGCAAAGAAACTGTCCAAACATGTCGGTTTCTTACTTATTTTGCTAGCTTGTGGGTTATATATTTTGGCACTCAAATGACTGAGATGTAACCGAGAGAATTATTTTAATTTTTTTTTATTTTTTATAAAAGATTGTTCAGACTTCGATAATAAATAAAACCAAAATAATTAATGATTTCTTGTGCGGCCCCGGTATCAATTGATCCATGAACCGGTACCGATCCATGGCCCGGGGGTTGGGGACCACTAATTTAGACCATAAAATGTATTTGTGCTATGCATTACTGTTCAAAAGTTTGGACTAAGTAAGATTGATTTAATTCATTCATTCGTTTGCTCTAACTTGTATATATATAAATTGTATTCATATCGCTATTTCTATCGCAAAAAGAAAAAAAAATCGCAATGTAGATTTTTCCTGCATCGTGCAGTCCCAGCTGTAACCCAACATTGGGTCAAATATGAACAAACCCAACATTTAGTGGATTTTTAAAATTCAATATAAATAAACCGAATAGTAGCAAAGAAACTACATTCAGTACTTTATTTATTTTTTTACGTGCTAAGCCTCCCTGAATTAGTATTGAGAAAAAAAGTGCCATACAAATGTCATTTAAGTACATCATAAAATCATTAAAAGCAATTTCCATACAGCACAAATTAGTTAAACGCATAAATAAACACATAAATAAAAACGTGGGGTTAAAGTAACCCAACATTGGGTCAAATATGAACAAAACCCATATTTATTAATTTATTATTTTTCTTTTCGGCATGCTCCCTTTATTAATCAGTGTTGCCACAGCGGAATGAACCGCCAACTAATCCAGCACATGTTTTACCTAGCGGATGCCCTTTCAGCTGCAAGCAAATACAAAATGAAGTTATATTAAATACATTTTAAATGATTACCAATTTGGACTATATGTATGATCAAATAAATGCAGCTCATGTGTAATATAAGTGGTACCGTTCAGTATGCTTTTATGGCCATTTCAACTGTCAAAAGGTACCAAAAAGTGAACCATACCACTTTTTGAGTGACCTTTCCAAAGGGTACTTAGCACAACAAAAGTGTACCACGCAGCTGAAAGCTATTGGTATACAGAGATGCGTCACCAGCTCGTGCGCAAGCCCAGAGAATGAAAACAAAGGAAGAGCCACTTTTAAATATACAGCCGAGACATTACACCTTAATAATATATACATATAATAATGAGCCATGGTCTACCCGAACTTCAATTTTCTTGATGTACAGCCACATAGCCAAGAAGCCGAGCAGAATCTCCTCTGTGCTCCGTCGTTGTCTACAAGGCCGTCTAAAGCGTGAGAGGTTTCACTTTCTCCAGAGAGCTCACGTGCGTGTCTACAATTGAAATAACGAATTTCTTGAGCTGATTATAATAAAGTGCCCGTGATCATTGAAGTGCTTCTGACATCTTTTCAGAAACGGACACACAAACAAAGAAGCCAATGATTCTTTCAGCAACCTTAAACATGATTAAACTGCCATGTTTAACTATTATCATAGCCTTTTGGACTATTATGAACTCGGAATGACGGAATTATTCTCTAACAGAGGTCACATATGCTGCATGTGTTCATATATGTTCATTTATTAATGCCTGATAAAGGTGACCTGTACCGTATCGCACCACTCAGTTTAAATGGGCCACAATATAAAATAGTTTTTTTTTTATTTTTTCAAACTCTCCCTAGAATGCATCCTTTTATTCATACAATCGTATGCTTTCCCACATTTCTGTCATTCCTGGGAGCCGTTTTATATGGGCTGTTTCATGTGCTACTACCTTCAGATCTGCTGAAATCAAAATGTGCTTGAAGAGAAGACTCATAATTTGAACATCTATATATGACGTGACCCAGCACGAGCTATGCATCCGTAATGAAATATACATTTAAATTGGGCCTCAAAATGGGGCTTTGAGGACCGGAATGGATGGAGTATGTCAAGTGCAAATGGGTGGATTGTGGGGAATGAATGTAGGGTTGGCGACTGTGAAAATGATTAACTCTCCCTCATCCTCATTAAAGATGTATCCTCCCGTAAAAGACCCAGGTAGCTCCTCTCAGTGAGAAGAGAGGAGGAGAGAGCAGGTTCTTAAAAGGCTTCTGATGGTCCAATTCACCGCTAAGTTTTTAATCACCTCCTTTTTTTTTTCGGCGCAGAGGGAGAGAAGGGTGTTGCGATTCGTCCCCTGTGATCTTCCCCGACCGGGGAAATGAAAGCTCCCCGCTCACGCTAATCATTAGAGGCCACGCTGACTTAATGCAAAGATCTTTCAAAAGCCGGCCCTTCATGTAGATGACAAGACGCGAGTGGGGGGGATTCTGGGTAACGACTGCTTGTTAGAGATACATTATGGATATTACGATATAAATAAGGGTCGGAGCAACTATTAAAGCCAGAACGACATGTGTAGTTTTCATCCGAGCAGCCCGAGCACCTGTTTGAATGAGTTTACTTTAAAGTTTCCAGAGCATGTATTGAGTTGCAGACCGACAGCTGGTTTAGGTTGTCGTATAAATGACCCTTCAACCAATTTTGGTCCGATGAGATCATGCCCCAGCTGCACTCTCTCCCCTATTATCGCTGCTCAATGATTGGCTAATGTGTCCTCCATAAATATTTGCCATAACGGTGGACATAAAGCCGCACGATTGGTTTGGCCTGATCAATACAGACGAACGCGCTCTTGGCCAATCGGACCCCGCCAGTTCCCCGATGGGCAGTAGTGGGATAATCTGTTTTGAGGGGGAAGTTAACGAGCTGTAACGCCTTTACTGCATGTTCTGCTCCTCGCAGGGATACGATTTCAGACCGTATACTCGCGGTTAATTCAGACAATTTACACTGGAACTCCAGCAGGCTGGGAGGTCCTGACCCTTCACCCACTGTTTTAAACTTTTCATTAAGTGCAGCAGATTACTGGGCTCTACCCCACCTGAAGTTGTCTAAGTGAGAGGCAATTTCCAGAGCCGTGCAGCGAAATGATTTTAACCTCATGAGACGAAGGCAACTCTGCAGGGATCAGTTACCTCTACTGCAGACCTGTATACCGGCCTGCAGAGGTGGGAAAACCTTATAGGCCGTGATCATATTAATAATGAAGGCTCTTTGCAGCTGTTTAGGACTGTATTTCAACCACCTTTTTTTCAGAGGAGGTCTTTGGATGTTATAGAAAGTTGTTGGTGATTCTGTATAGGTGCTTGAGATGCTTGATGAAGTTCTTTGGCTTGTTTAAAGCAAGAGTTTCCAATTTTTATTTGCGCAATTCCATACAAATGTCAACCTTGCCATGAAAAAAGTTAAGTTTTCACCAAAATAGCGAAACACTTTTTTGTTTTTTTCTGTGTAGGCATCAGTGGTGTAAAGTAACAATTACAAATACTCAAATTACTGTAACTAAGTAGTTTTTCTCAAAAAGATTGTAATTTACTAAGTAGTAAAAATGTGTAACTTTACTTTCCCTCTGCTACATTTTAGTGCTGTATTAGTACTTTTGGTCCCACTTTATATTATGTTCCTTAACTACTATATACCTACATCAAAAAAAATAAATACAATGTACTTACTGTGTTTATAATGTATTTGAGAACACTTGGGGTGCTTTTGAGTTAGGATAGAGGTTGGGTTATGGACAGGTTTGGTGGCATGGGTAGGTTTACGGGTGGGTCAGGGTGTAAGGGATGGTAAACAGTGTATTTACAAATGTAAATACAAAAGTTAATTACAGATGTAATTACATAAATGTAATCAAGCACAAGTACACAGTAAATACTTGTATTTACACAATAAGTACATTGTAACAAACTATCAATTCCTGTGTAATTACATATTAGTTAAGGCCACTTAATATAAAGTGGGACCGTACTTTTACTCCACTATTTTCCTTTAACCTGCAGTCATTACTTTATTTGTTCGTGTCTATGGGGATTAGAATAATCAGTCCTGTGATTCCTGTCCAATTAATTTGCACATAGAAGGTAAATAGCACCATAATGAACTACCTCAAGACATGGACGCTTTATAATTTCAGCAAACTGTTTGGAAGCATTGAAAGTGTCCCAAGATGTCCAAAATCTTTACATGCATTGACCCAGAGGCTGTTTAGATGCATGTCACTGATGAGAAGATGAATGAAAACTGATGAGAAATCTGTGAAGTAGCCTGCTTTATATTTTTACAATTATTATAGATGTTTTGTGGCTGTAAAACTACTCACTACACTATTTTCTCTATTAAAGGGCACCTATGATGAAAAGCATCTTTTGTAAGCTGTTTTTACAGAACTGTGTGTAGGTATAGTGTGTCCACTGTCAAATTGGAGTGATATAAAGACAATAAGCCTTCTTTTTTAAATTGCCTGATGGTAAAATAGGATCCAAATCCCTCCCATTTTGAGGTCTACTGCAATGTGACATAGGAGTGCGGTTTCCCCGCCCACCGAATTGATTGACAGCCATGTATTAACATGTCTCCATATTAGCACATATATAATTTTATCAACAAGCAGGACTTGCACAAAGCAACTTGGATTAAAAGACCTGTTCAGCTCTTTGTGATCATCAATCATCATCAAATGTGATCAGAATGAGTTTTACAAGTTTAAAATGTTTTTAAAGCGGTGCATGTTTATAATGAATTACATCGATTTTGCCGTCCTTACTTCCTCACCACAGCCGCATGTCAGTACAATTTAAAAAGACGCTTCAATCCCGGTTTGTGGACGTTAAATAAGGTTTATTTTGTACATTTAATATAAAGAATATCCCTAGAGCAGTGAATGTTAACGTGTATCCTGTCAGATGTGCCATGCAAAAACAGTGCAAAATTAAACGCACACACTGTGTGTGTGTTTTTCCATTCGCTATGTGTGTCTGTATGTGTGTGTGAACTTAGTAATGACATTATTTGCGACTCATCGTTGCAGAAAAGCTTGAATTAACTCCACAACAAATACATCAAATAATCATTGGGAAAGTTCTAACTGTAGTATTTCTCAGCTTTACATGAGATCTGCTTCCTTCATGTCTGTCACTGTGCTGTTTATCTGACGCAGCCATGGTGGAGATTGAGGCACACTCTGGCAGGCACGTGGGAACAGTGGGCAGGGAGAACTACCATTAAAGGCACAGGCCACAAAAACAGCTGCATTGTGCTCAGAGCATAAAAACCAATATTCTGAAAGGTCTAATAAATAATCTAATGGGTGTTTTGAGCTGAAACTTTAGACACAGGCTGCATGTTAAATCTTGAAAAAGGGGTAAAATAGGTGCTCTTTAACATTTTCATACTTTTCGTATAACTTATACCTTTCTTTCGCATGTCCAAACGTTCAGCTTTGTTGTGCAATGGTTAGCATCTTGTGGCCATGCCTACTGGTAGCTTCTTTTGTGTTCTTCAGAAACCTATATCTACATATAACCATATCTACGTTTGTTTCCCCCACAGTCTAAAGACATGCGATATACTGTAAGCGAATTAAATAAACTAAAATGGCCGCAGTGTATGAGTGTGTGAATGAATGTGTATGGATGTTTCCCAGTTCTGGGTTGTGGCTGGAAGTGCATCCGCTGTGTAAAACATATGCCAGAATAGTTAGCAGTTCATTCCGCTGTGGTGACCTCTGAATTAGAGACTAAGCCGAAATAAATTGAATGAATGAATAATAGTAGTAATAATAATACGATAATATTAACAATGCAAATCAGCAAAGTTAGGACAAATGTAGTTCAAAAGTAATCAAAAAGTAGTCCTACATTCCTCCAAAACCCCTGCATGCAAACATAGCCAACTTCAAGAAACAAAACTTCCCCAAACTGTGAAGCACCGTGAAGTCACGAACCTGGGGACGTCTTCTAAAAACTTTCCTGTCACTCAAACTTAAGCGAAACACCTTCAGTGCTGTGAAGTCTACGTTTGAGTGAGAACTTGAACAGAAATCTCCCACAGTTCTCACATGCTCTCTTCTGTCAGTGTGCAGGGATTCACCGCCGTTTTTTTTTTTCAATATTAATATTAATGTCCATGCGAGAGCAGCTCTAAACAGGGGGAGTGTCGGTGGCTGTTTAAGGCGTGTAATGTAAGATGACACGTGGGCCAGATCAACAGCTCTCGTCACGCTCTTTCCTGCTGAGACGTCTCTTCACCTTCCACTCCAGACTTTATCAATTACTGTCCAACACAGCGACAGGCTGCATTCACAATGACACGGCTGCCGTCAAAACGTCAACGCACGCTCGGTGGCTCCTTTGAGTCAGAGGAGGGCATGTTCATTTACAACATGAAAATCTAAACCGGGAAAAGGTTAATCCACATTCTGTGCCGCGCTCACAGGGGACTGACTCGGCTAAACTCCTGGACATGCTGTTGTTAGACACGGACGCTCATAAAACTGAATATGAAAAGAAGTGCCCGTTTTGCATAACACTGAAGTAAACATTTCAATGCAAGGGATAAAAGGGATATTTCATCCAAATGTGAAAGTTTACTGTATTTAGTGGCGGTCAATCTCTTCTGCTGAACATGAAATAATACATTTTAAAGTATTCTGGCGATCACACAGTTGATGTTAGCCACTGAATTTGGCTGTTCAAAAAAAAAATACTAATAGATATTGGCAATCATCTACTGTTTGCTTACCAGCAGAGATGTATAAAGTACTAGAGACCCAGACATAAGTAAAAGTACAAGTGCTCTATCAAAAAAGTGACTTGAGTAGACGTTGAAGTGCTCTTTAAGCACCATACTTAAGTGGACGTACTGAAAGTAAAAGTACAAGTATTGTGTAACGTAATTATTAAAGAAAGCAGTCAAAAGACCTCATATTGTTTTGTTTATTTTAAATATGTTTTTTGGGGACATGTGATTAAGCAGAACGAAAAGAAACATGGCTTATGATTATGTTTTTATCTCGTGCTTGAACCGCAGATCTTTTAGATTATAACAGCTTTAACTCACACACCTTTCAAATTTGTGTGTCACAAAAACACTCCGTAATCCACTCGAAACGCTATTGAAACCCATTTTTGAATCGCAAATTACCATTTGTAAACGGAAGTTCTAAACATTCTAACAGAAGACGCTGGTAACAATGGTGTCTTCCATGCAGCAGCCAAGAAAAAGGTCTATAACTGTATTGAGTAGGGTATGAATCATCAGGGGTATGAATGTATTATGCCATTGATTCCGTTCAATTCAACATCTCGGTGCATTGATAATGCTTTCCATTCATAACTAGATTTTTTCCTCACAACTCAAGATCATTTTTTATCTATTAAAATCTATAAATATATTACAATTTTATATATTATTTGTAAAAAAAAAATGTTGTTTAATACAGCAGTAAAATATATGAACTGTACCTTTAATTTGACCTGCTCAAAGAAAACCCTCTTTCAGAATGTATCAAACAAAACTCCAGTGCATGCACAGAAGACAGCACAAGTATTTATAGCAAATAAACTAGTGTAAATATTATCCCGCTAGCTTTTTGAGTGCTAACAGGCAAGGTCTTACCTGCTCAACAGAAAGGGCTGCGATTGGCTTTATAAATCAAAGTGCTGTTCTGTGGGTTGATCAGGTCCACCTTCTCTCTCAGCTAGGTGCACATTATTTCTGATTGCAAAGCACACATTTGAGGTTTGTAGTGTCAGCATGATTATCTAGAGTCAATGTTCTACCTCCTGAAATTTGGAGAGAGTTACCCTTAAGGTCCGGAGACCCTTCTCTGGTTATTTGATCATGCTTAAGGGTCAATATTTTACCTCCTGAAATTTGGAGAAATGTGTGATTTAACCTTAAGGTCATGAGAGCCTCAAAATAACCCATTTGTTACAAGTTTTTTGGTGACAATTGTTTGATGTTCAATCCACTTAAATTTGTAAATATTAATATGTTCACCTAATTCATTCGTGTACAAATTATGTTGAACCCAGTATTTTTTTTTGCTGTGTACACTGTAAAAAAAATGCTGGGTTACACACAATTAAGTTGATAAAGTTATTTCAATATATGCACACAGACTTTAAATTTCAGCCAGCCAGACTCAGAGGCTGTTCAGAAATGCTAGGTAAAACACGGTAGGTAAAAACCCATTTTAACACTAAGACGTATTAGTGTAAACGGGGCCTAAGTGTGTATTTTTCATGAGCAGATTTGCGATGGGGGCGGGGCAGAGGATCGGCGATGCCGGCTTAGCATTGTGTTGTCTATTGGCTATCGGCGATGGACGATGGTATCGTCTATTGACCCAACCCTACTTCAGAGGATGATAATGTGTGGAATGGCCATAAACAAGGTTGGTGTCGTGATCTCGTTCCTTTCCAGTGTGCATTAGCATGGGTTACCTGGAAATATGCAAATTTTCTGACATTTAGAAGCAAAACTTCTAAGACTTATAAGTTGTTGTTTATTGGTGATTTCAAATATGTAATGTAATCGTAAGCTTGGCAAACAGTTTTGGAGAATTTGATGTTTCCCCATTCAGACAGAATTCTTGAACATACTGCCCGAGAGGTGTTTCAAAGATGGCCGCAGAGTGAAATGACTTGCCTTAAAAATTCTTTGATAAAACATCTGTTTTTTGAGAATCGCTTCTCATGATATGTGAACGACCTACTGTGCGAATGGCTTTACTTTTATTGTACTTGAGAATGACGTTGATCATAGCTTTCTGTCTAAAACACCACACCTACCAAAACTGTATCATATGGGAGTGGAGATGCAAGCCTGATAAAGGTGACCAATACTGTACTGAACCGAACCATATCAGTGGAAACATGGCATTAGTTTCAAGTTCCTCCATGCAAAACTCTGAGACTGAGGGAGACGGGGGGGTTTCGGCGGTGCGTGATTTGGTGTGAATGGCAGCACTGGCCCTGAGGCGGTGGCTCAGTGTTGATAAGGAGATTAGTCCCCGTAGAGCCTCATCGTTCCTCACACCGAAATTAAAGGCTGCCAATTCCTCTCTCACCTGTCCCCGTGACAGCTCTCTCGGCCATAATCCCTGTCCTACTCCAAAGAAGCATTTATTAAGAAATTAAGAGGCCTCGTGTCGTCGTCTCAACACCCCCTCCCGCTTCCTAGCGTCGCAGTCAGGTTGGTCTTCAAAAAGTTGTCTCGATAGCGGTGACAGGGTGATTATCAATGAAAAATTATTTAACATCACCGCAGGGCCTTTTCTCTGACAATGCCTAATAAGTCACAAGGGTAGATATCAATCAAACGACGCCGGTCTGGATGTAGTAAATATTCCCCCAAGTTCAGGCAAATTACCTTGATTATGTGGAGACTCTGCATGGGGCGGCTGTAGGGGAGGCGATCGGCTCAGGGTTTGTGTGTGTGTGTGTGTGTGTGTGTGTGTGTGTGTGTGTGTGTGTGTGTGTGTGTGTGTGTGTGTGTGTGTGTGTGTGTGTGTGTGTGTGTGTGTGTGTGTGTTTGGGGGAGTTTAGGAGGGAGGCAATGACTGGGTCTGTTTGCTAATAAAGTCAACAGCACCTGAGAACCAATTAAAATCTAAATTAAATATACCCATTTAATGGATCAGGTGTAAGGTTTGGTGCAGTTTTATTTGTATTCATTTGTGTTAATTATGAAGTTTTTATTAAGTTTTTTATTATTAATGTTTAACTTTTGTTTGTTTGGTTACTAATGAGATATGATTAAAATAGGCAATGGCATCACAGCGCAGTTTTGCGAGTTGCACATATTAAGTGCAGAATTTAAATAACACAATTTATTTTAAATAATATAATATATTTATTTATTCATTTTTATTTAATTTTGATCTATTTATATTATTGATTGATTGATTGATTAATTGATTAATTGATTGAGTGATATCTATGCATTTTAAATTACATATTTTAATTACCACAACTAATTAAATAATTCATTAAATTATTTATTTCTTGTATTTGTACAATTAATTGACGGTTTAAAAACAATGTTTATTTATTTATTGATTGATTGATTTATATTTGTACATATAAATTACACAATTTAAATAAAACAACTTATTTCAAACTATTATTTCATTTACTTATTCATATTATTGATTGATTGATTGATTAATTGATTGATTGATTGATTTATTTATATTTAATCATTTCAATTACATAATATGAATAACACAATTTATTTTAAGCAGTATAATTGTACATTTAAATTACTTTTAATATTTAACTAGTATAATTTTTGTTATTTATTTGTTTATTTATTTATTTATTTATTTATTTATTTATTTATTTATACATGTGCAATTAAATGACAGTTTAAATAACATAATTTATTTTAAACAATACGTTTTTTATATTTTCACTTTTAAATGATGAACAAATTAATAAAAAAATATTTTAAATAATATGACCAATTTTATTATATATATATATATATATATATATATATATATATATATATATATATATATATATATATATATATATATATATATATATATCTATTGGTGTTTGAATATGTTTAGATAATTCATTTAAATTCAATTTAAATTTAGCATTTTAGTTTTTAAATTGTCTTATTTCTATTTAGTCAAATCAGCAATCCTCTCCTGAACAGTATAGATGTTGCATACACTGTATTTTGTAATTATTTGCTTAGAATAGTAGTGCTTAATAAAAAAAGCATCTGTAAAATTAGTCATTTTATGAAAGCACTAAGCAATCTCTTAGCTGTGCCAGCCTTGCTCTTGTGCCTTACCGCTCACACCTTGTAACATGAAAAAAATCAAAATTATCCTCTTCAAATAATTGATAAATTAGCTGCCATCAAGTCGCCGTCGCTCAGAAGATCCACCACCCCCCCGAATTTCCCCCCCGGCCGAACGTGCCCAGCCATTAGAAAATTACTCGCGGACACCTCACAAGATGACGGCCATGTTAATGACTCAAACAAAGTCTTGAAGTACAATGATTGACGCATTTAGGGCTGTGAAAATCTCACGTCACACAATGCCAAGCGTTCTCCTTCATGTTCTTCCAACGGTAGAGAAAAAAGCGCTCTTGTGCTGCTGCCATCGGTGTCTTCTCTTCCAGCATCTCGGCGCCTCAGGCCAAAGACTACCCACATTGTAATCAGTCCAAATTAACCACAAATAACAACCAGAGCTACCGATACAGGCCTTTTGAGCGAGCCGGCTCACTCTGGTGATTAAATGGGGTTTCGGGGCTTATTTCATTGTTATAATTCGGCGTTGAATTCGGGGGGCAAATCGGTAATGGAGAAAAGAATGGATTGGAAATAAATCCCCTCGTAAGTAATCACGGTACACAAACGTGTTTGCCTAGAGGAAAGTCTGGCCCAGGTCTGGTGACACGACAACAGTCGGTAATGAAAGCAAAGCTGTTAATGTGGTTTTCTTCTGTTAAATTGATTCCGGAATTTTCCTTGGAAGAGAACATTATCTAATGAATTTACTCTGAATAGAAAGCAATTAAAAGGACACATCAGGCTGATTAACCCCAATGTCACCCATCAGCCACAATTGATGTACACTTTTAAATGATTTTCATAGGAAAAACTGGAGCAGATTTGCTGTCTTTCTGCCCTCGACTAATCCAGACAAATTAATGAACAAAAAGTTAATTTCTGTGATGACCCTGTTCCACTCTGACCTGGATTACTGCGGTTCCTAATGCGGCCCGTGTCACAATGTTAAGGACTAATCAGCTTTTTTTTTTCCCTTCCTTTTTCAATCAACTCATTACCTCTCGCTGTAGTTCGGGATTTAGTTAACCTGACGTTTTCGGGCGCCGCTGTAAACAAGCTTAAAAATGAGCTTCTTTGGAGCCGGGCAATTTATTTTCACCCTCTCCCGGCTGGAATGAGTCGACGGGGTCTGATAGTGGCGGAATTGGCCTTATTATTTAATTAATAAGCTTTTCTCTTTCTCTTTGTGGTATGACCTATATTCATCAACTTGTGTTAATAGTTCACCCTCTATAAAATGTTTGATTTTAATTTTTAATTGAGTTTGAGACACTTCCCCGCTTAAAGAACTTGGTCTTTCTGCCTTCAATAAGCGTGGAATAATGAAAAGAAGAGGGATGTGAGCTATTTACGCCGCGCCGACTGATTAAAACTTCCCTGACGCAGCAAGATCCAGGGGTTTAACTGCTGCTGAACTGTTTGTACATAAAATTACTAATGGCGGTCAAATTAATGCTTATTATGTTACAAAAGTACAGTACATAAATGCAAGCCCAGTCTTTTTTCCTTAACCTGAACCAGGCAGTAATGTCTTGTGTGCTTTTTTTTTTTCTCCACAGCTGGTTTGATCCATGTAATTCATGCAGTGACCTTCAGTATTAAGAGAAGATGGGGAAAAAAAGGCCCTGCAAACAGATACAGCCATTATTTCCACGCTATGCCAAGGTTGCTGTAAGAACAATCCACTTCAGAAAGGAAAATGGGGCGTATGGTGTAAGTAAATGATGATTAAAATTTCGTTATGCAATACTCACCAGCATTTATAGGGCAGTGATGTAACGTCAGAGATAGATAGATAGATAGATAGATAGATAGATAGATAGATAGATAGATAGATAGATAGATAGATAGATAGATAGATAGATAGATAGATAGATAGATAGATAGATAGTGTTTGTTTTAGTATTACTTTAACTTTAAAAAAAATAAATAAAATTAGTAACTTACACGAACTGGCCACTTTATTAGGTACAAGAAACACACATTTCTAATCAGCCGATCACATGGCAGCAACTCAATGCATTCAGGCATTTAGACATGATCAAGACGATCTGCTGCAGGGGAAGAAAGGTGGGTAAGTGATTTTGAACGTGGCATGACAGGCTGGTCTGAGTATTTCAGAAACTGCTAATTTACTGGAATTTTCACACACAACCATCTCTAGGGTTTACAGAGAATGGTCCAAAAAAGAGAACATATCCAGTGAGCGGCAGTTTTGTGGGTGCAAATGCCTTGTTGATGCCAGAGGTCAGAGGAAAACGTTGCCTTGTCTGATGAGTCTCAATTTCTGCTGCAACATTCGGATGATTGGGTTAGAATTTGCTGTTTACAATATGAAAGCATGGATGCATTCTGCCTTGTGTCAATGGTCCAGGCTGGTGGTGTAATGGTGTGGGGGATATTTTCTTGGCACACTTTGGCCCCATTATTACCAATTAAGCACCATGTCAACGCCACAGCCTACCTGAGTATTGTTGCTGACCATGTCCATTCCTTTATGACCACAGTGTACCCATCGCCATGCCATAAAGTGCAAATCATCCCAGACTTATTTCTTGAACATGTCAATGAGTTCACTGTACTCAAATGGCCTCCCCAGTCACCAGCTTCAATCCAATAGAGCAACTTTGGGATGTGGTGTAATGGGGGCTTTGCATCATGAATGTGCATCCGACTTTGAATTGACACTTTGAATTTCCACTGTGTATGAAATGTGCTACATACAGTTAAAGTCAGAATTATCAGCCCCCATGAATTATTAAACCCTCTGTTCAGTTTTTCCCCAATTTCTGTTTAACAGAGAGATTAATTCAACACATTTCTAAACATATAAGTTTTAATAACTCATTTCTAATAACTGATTTATTTGATCTTTTTCATGATGACAGTAAATAATATTTGACTAGATATTTTTCAAGCCACTTCTATTCACCTTTTTCTCCGCCGACGAGCGGGCGCTGCCATTTAAATCATTTTGGCTTGAGACTTCCAGTCTCATTCACTTCCGTTCATTTTTTGACGTTAAAAACTGCTCATTACGCTGCTTTATGTTGCAATTTGATATTTTCTTATTATATTATTCTACTTGGTCTGTATAGTCATGCAAACATTTGTTTGTAGAGCAAGTAGCTTGACCGTTTTCTGCCGTTTATTATTCCTAGTCATTTCTCCCATAGGCGACTAAATCGGACGTTCTAAGACAATCGCGAAAACAGGCGCACTTCCGCATTTTAGAATAAGGTCAATACAGCTTAAAATTACATGTAAAGGCTTAACTAGGTTAATTAGGTTAAGTAGGCAGGTTAGGGTAATTAGGGAAGTTATTGTATAATGATGGTTTGTTCTGTAGACTATTGAAAAAGAAATAGCTTGAAGGGGCTAATAATTTTGACCTTTAAAATGGTGTTTAAAAAATTAAAAACTGCTTTTATTCTAGCCGAAATAAAACAAACGAGACTTCTTCCAGAAGAAAAAATATTATCAGACATACTGTGAAAATGTCCTTGCTCTGTTAAACGTCATTTGGGAAATATTTAAAAAAGAAAAATTAAAAAAATTTAAAGGGGGGCTAATCATTTTGACTTCAACTGTTAATAAATTTGTCCTGCCTTGCAGGCCCCTGCCTTTAAGAGGTTAAAAGTATAAAACATGCTGCTGACGAAGAGTAAGACCTAGATTTTTAAAGGATAAAAACTGCACTTTGCTTCTTAAATAGAAAATTTTAATAAGTCCTTTATTAAATATGCATGACAGGATTTAACGTCTCATGTTAAATAGTATGACAGTCATTAAACAGGACACATTCTAATGCAGAAGTGAAGAGAAATATTTAAAGCTGCATTACACTTTTTATTCATTTAAGGTGTGTGGAAAATGTTATAAGCTTCCACACTATTTGAAACGTGTGAGTGAGTCATTATTTTAAGAATAAGCTCTATTGTATAGGCATGAATGCGATGAAACGGCCAGAGCATGAGTGTGTGTGTGTGTGTGTTTCCTGCACGGGCTCAAATTAAAACATTTCCAGCACTGACATCCTCTGCTCACCGCGGTGTCATATTGACTGCGATTTCGCTACCAGTGGCTCGATACCACCCCAAAATCGATACGCAGGGAGAAGTTTCGCCCGCATCTTTTTTCCACTTGACAAATCCTTTAGCGAGCAGCTAGTTTATTCAGCACCGGCCATGGCCATTAATGCCTGTGTCATGTTTTTCTGCACTCATCTCCATGGCCTGCTGATAATGATTTTGTATCATGTTCGGCTTGTCATGCCTGTCAACTGTGTAGAACCATTTGACCAGAAGGAGGGGAAAACGCAGGCCGGACTATTGATTCCAGCTTCTCCATGTCACTTGTTCACCAGGATTTAGCTATTGATGAGGCGGAGAGGGGAAACAAGCTGGCTCCCAGGCGGCCGACTTACTAAGGAGAGTAAAAAATGCAAAGTTGGGGGAAAATATTCAGCTGGAGTCCGAATCCGAGGGATTCCACCATCGATTGTAGCGCACCTTCAACTCGCTTTTCCTCCTCCTCTCTTTGTCAGATAGACAAATCAGCGAGCCTCGTCCGCTTTATTCACCGCCATCGCTGTAAATGATGGATTCTCGTACAGGATAAATTAGATTCCGCAGTCGTTCGGATGTTGTCAGGACTGCCAATGTGTGCAGAATTAATAGCGATTATCAAATTCACTCGCGCACACACCAGCTGAAGGAGTTCTGCCATTGGAGTTGGTTCATTATTGGAAAGCAGAGCAGGTGTATGTCCATCATGAGTAGGCATGGGCCGGTATAAGATTCTGACGGTATGATAATCTTGGATAAAATTATCACGGTTTGTGTTTTGATTACTGCTCTAAAATATAATATTTTTAAATGTCTAGGAAAAAACAAGGTTTCTGCAGGTGTCATCACATCAAATTTAAGAGTTTTTAAGGCCTTCTTAAGACCATTATCAATGGTGCACATGGCAAAACGCCATGTGTACCATCATACCTCTGACTATCACATGGCAAAACGCTAATTAATTTCTGTAATAACCAGTGGAATTTTTTAACTTGCCCAATTAAAATTAAAGTTTAGTTATTTCTTAGACACATTTTTTTAATAATGTGTCAAAACAAGCAAACTCTAGTAATATACAATACAGTTGAAGTCAGAATTATTAGACCCCCTGTTCATTTATTTTATTTTTTAACACATTTCTAAACATAATAGTTTTAACTTATTTCTAATGATGATTTCTTATGATTTCTAATGATCATGATTTATTTTATCTTTGCCATGATGACAGTAAATAATATTTGACTAGATATTTTTTAAGACACTTCTATACAGCTTAAAGTGACATTGAAAGGCTTAACTAGGTTAATTAGGCAGGTTAGGGTAATTAGGCAAGTTATTGTATAACGATGGTTTGTTCTGTAGACTATCGGGGGAAAAAAAGGCTAATAATTTTGTCCTTAAAATGGTGTCAAAAAAATTAAAAACTGCTTTTATTCTAGCCGAAATAAAACAAATAAGACTTTCTGCAGAAGAAAAAAATTTATCAGACATACTGTGAAAATGTCCTTGCTCCGTTAAACATCACTTGGGAAATATTTTTAAAAGAAAAAAAAAATTAAAATTCAAAGTGGGCTAATAATTTTGACTTCAACTGTGTGTGTGTATATATATATATATATATATATATATATATATATATATATATATATATATATATATATATATATATATATATATATATATATATATATATATATATATGTATGTATATATATATATATATATATATATATATATATATATATATATGTATGTATATATATATATATATATATATATATATATATATATATATATATGTATGTATATATATATATATATATATATATATATATATATATATATATATATATATATATATATATATATATATATATATATATATATATATAATGTATATATGTATATTTTAGCACAACCTGTCTTTAAAAAAAGACAAGTTTTAATTTATGCACAACATAAAATATATATTTTTAAATGTAATTTTGTTTCCTAGTTTTCAATAAAATATCAGAATTCTGAGATAGAAATCAAAGTTAATATTTATTTTGAGGGTAACTACTGTACACCTTTAACTTCTAAATAATTTTAAAATGCTGTATAAAAAAACAGTCATTTTTTTGGTGTCATTTTTTTAATCGACACTGACAATGAGATACTAATCTAAAAGTCTTCTGAAAATCAAACCAAAACTGAATATTTCTCATGAATGCAATTTAGTATAAACAATATTAAATTAAAGACAATCAGAATGTCTCACAGTTTTAAAAGCTATAATAAACATTATTTATGCACAACAAAAATTTATGCATAAAAACATAGAGAACTTTTAAAGAAATGTTATTGTAAGGATGTAAGAAAGACAATTAAACCATACTGTATAATAGTTAATAAATGTTAATTTTGTAAAACCTTCTTTTTAGATGGATTTGTTGGTTGTACTGATTGGCTATAGCTTTACATTGACAATAAGTGAAAATTAGGACCTGTTTAAAAGTATTTAAGACCCACAACAGCAAATTTCAGTGAATTTAATACTTTTTTAAGGCCTTAAATTTATGTAATTTTTAAAGACATGTTAAGACCCTGCTGACACCCTGAAAAAAACAACAAATCCCCTTTGAACACATTATATTTTATTTTGAGAAACATTTAACATAATTTTTAGCAGTAAACTTGTCAGGCTGTTCTCTTCATTAGTTTCAAAAACACAGATTTCTTTATAATTAGAAATGGCGTCTTTGGCTATATTTTTTTTCCAGCTGGTGATACTGTTTTTCTTAAAAAGCTGAAAAAAGGTCAATAAAAAAATCTTACATATACCTTAGCAAAAAATGTTGGCGGTTTTAAAAGCTTGACTTATCCAAACCATGGTATACCTTAAAAACAGTTATCGTCCCATGCTTAATCACGAGTAATTGAGTTACATGTCAAAGGGTCAACCTGAATAGCCGTGGCACGATTAGGATTCACTTGTACTTTGAGGACTTGCAGGAAGTCTCACACTAACCGATATCGCTTTCAAATCATCAGATTGTCCTGTGAGAATATAGCATTATAGAAAGAAAAAAGCCCCATCTAATTCATCATGTAATTCTCTTTTTGTCACGACTCCTCTTTCTAATCTGATGCAACTTTTAAAAGCTGGAAACTCCGGCATTTAGATTGAAGAAATGCACTTAAAGTGATAAAAATCCACCCTGAAGAATGGGGAAAAAAAATTATAAAATAGGCTGAACGAGGTAGGATATGTTATTCGTCTCTTCCTCTTTTTTTTTCGGTCAGTATCGTTCACAAACGTCAATCCCGTGCTCTGATACTGTATTCACCTCATCCAGTGCTGAGATTACATTTAGATATGGAGGAGTCTCTCAGTTTCAATCCAGCTTATCTCGTTCTCCACACAGCACAAACAAACCCTTCCTCTTCGCTTCTCTTCTCCGTCCCGGGCCTCGTTCTGTTCCTCTTGCATGTTGGGCGTATGGGTCATGTGTGGCCTTGTAGGGCACTTGAAAGCTGAGCTGGCCATGGATATCACTGGATGTTCGTATATGCATATATCTGTTGCTGAAGAGGGTGTAATCGAGCTGGAGTGATGTTTATAAGGGACTCAAATATACACAAAAAAAAAAGATGTTTGCTGCTTGTTCAAGCAACTTATTTAAAATGAGCTGAAACAGGACAATTTGTTTGGGACAATTTAATTGTTTTATGTTCAATCCATTTAATTTTGTAAAAACGATAAAGATAACTTAATTGGTTTGTATTCGGACAATGGTGTGGAACCCTGCATTGTTTACAGCAGTGGTTCCCAAAGGGGGGGTCAGAACCCCCTGGAGGGCCGTAGGACTATGACAGGGGGTCGCTTGGTGATTTTTAAAAGTCAAATAAATGTTATTAAACAATCAAAATTACCATATTTTATTCATAACCTACAGAGGATAAAAATAATCATCACCCTTTTATTTTTTATAGGATTGCGTTAGATTAACAACACCGCAATAGCGTCAGTTGCAGCAGATTGATTTTACAGCACCAAGTTAAACTTTCTGACACCTTTATGGCAAACAAATACATTAAAAATAAATACAGGCCAAAACTGAACACTGAGGATGATATCCGAGAGGTGGTCTCTAAAATGTAACCAAGAATAGACTAGTGCTGAAAACATTGTCCCACCAGTCTCATTTGGGAAGGTTAATATTAAATTCAACAAATGAATACATGACTAAATAAATTATAGCCTTTTTTTGTGTTGTCAATATGCTCGTGTTTATATAGGCCTATTGTTGTGTGTGCAACATTTGCAGACCACTTCTGAAGAATGTGGGGGTCGAGAGTCACTGGCATTATTATTTTGGGGGTTGTGGGCTGACAATTTTGGGAACCCCTGGTTTACAGTGTAGGATTTTACTTGCAGAAATTTGCTTGTGTACAAAACTATGCAGAAAACATCCTTAAAATCAAACAATAAAATGTCCCAGTAATATGCAAGTGTTTTCCCAGTACTGGGTTGTTGCTAGTAGTGCATCTGCCGCGTTGGTAGTTCATTCCCCTATGGCAACCCCTGATAAATTAGGGACTAAGCTAAAGGAAAATGAATGAATAATGAATGAATGATTGAATATGTAAGTGTGTATTTAACATACACTCAAAAATATATATTGGTTGTTGCTTGTTCAAACTGCTTATTTAAAATGAGCTGAAACAACACAATTCTTTAGATTTCATTGGGCAACTTAAACACATTTTGAATCGCATGCCAAATATCATGTCGGCGACTCATTGGCGATTCTCAGATTGCATCTTTGATAGTTTACACTGAGTAGGTTTACATGGGCACCAAAGATCTCATTGTAATGCAATTTAAGGCAATACTCTGATCAAGAGACTATATTGTGAACATGAATGTTAATCCAATTAAGATCAAAATCAAACTAAAGAGAAATCCCATTATCACATTAGTACATGTGGAGTATGCAGATTATAGTCGCTTTATTGAAGTGCAATACAGACATGTAAACACCGCAAGCAAACTTTTACTGTTGTGTAGGATATTCGCCAGATTTTATGACGGGATAGTCTATACACACGGCTGTTTGACACTATTCTCTGCAACTTCCAAGATTTTTTTACCATACGGTGTGCGTTATCAAATTCCATTAAAACAACTCTCTTCCAGTTCATACTCGCATCCAATATCTGGTTTGTCACATGGGCATGCATAAAATGTTCCTGAATAGAAGTGAAACTGCCGAACTGCAGTTAAAGTCAACAAATTAAAAATGAAACTCCGGAGGAAACGTTGGATGACGCTATGACACAATGACATTAATCAAATTATGTGCTGTAATATTTAAAACGGGATTATGAAAAGAACGTTTGTAAAAGCAAACTTAAGTAAGCACCTTAATCATATCATTGTCTTATTCGGATTAAGGTAAATAATTTGATTACCGATGTCCATGTATATATTCACTCTGTGAATGAGCGAGCACAGATTTGCTGACGATTTTTCAAAACCTCGGGGCTATAATCGTGCAGTCTGAACCTTGCATGAATTGTTTTGTTGAATTAACTTAATTTTGTATAAACTAATAAGTTAACTTAACTGATTCGTGTTGTCCCAACACAAATGGATTGAGTGGAATCCAGCATTTTTTTTACAATGTACAATCAAAAAATGACGTTTGCTGTTTGTTCAATCTCCTTATTTAAAATGGGCTGAAACAACACACTTTTTTGAGTTTGTTTTGGCACAACTTAATTGTTTTATGTTCAGTCTACTTAGATTTGTAAAATAAAAACTGATGTACCTTCATGTTGTCCCAACACCAATCAATTGAGTGGAACCCAGCATTTTTTACAGTGTAGTTTTCACTGTATTTTCTTTTACTCTCAGTACTTTTATGTGAATTTTGCTGTTAAAATACACTATCATTTTAAAGCGAGGTTAATGTGATATAGAAAACTTACAAAAAAAATTAATTTCAAATACATTTTTCTCTTGTTTCCTGTATTGTATGAAACACTGCTCTTGGCATCCATAACAGTAATATGTTTTCTAGGGCATTAAATCTATCATATTATACTTATTTATCAAGAATCAATGTGACAGTAGGGTGGCATGGTGGCTCAGTGGTTAGTACTGTCACCATACAGCAAGAAGGTCACTAGTTCGAGTCCCGGCTGGGTCAGTTTTGTGTGGATTTGGCATATTCTCCCTGTGTTCACGTGGGTTACTTCTGGGTGCTCCGGTTTCCCCCACAGTCCAAAGACATATAAATGAATTGGCCGTAGTGTGTGGATGCGAAAGTGTGTATGTTTACTAGTACTGGGTTGCGGCTGGAAGGGGTATCCACTGCGTAAAACATATGCCGAAATAGTTGGCGATTCATTCTGATGTGGCGACCCCTAATAAATAAGGAAATGAGACGAAGGAAAATGAATGAATGAATGAATGAATGAATATGACCATAAACATTAAAGTAATGATGCCGAAAGTTCAGCTTTGATATTAAAATAATATATT
Organism: Danio rerio; assembly: GCF_052040795.2. Taxonomy (NCBI): domain Eukaryota; kingdom Metazoa; phylum Chordata; class Actinopteri; order Cypriniformes; family Danionidae; genus Danio; species Danio rerio. The sequence goes on along the minus strand of NC_141032.1, from coordinate 45,211,265 downwards.
ACATTCAATAGTATATGAAAATAGAGAGAAGTTACTTTAAATTGTAATAATTCTTCACATTATTCATTAAAAAAGAAAGTGTTGGTAAGTGTTGGTTAGCATTTTCCAACTGTAATGTTTATTGCTAGTTGTACTTTATTGATCGTCTTTATCTGTATTACTGATTAAAACTAGATCTACATATGAAGAGTTCAGACGCCAAAATCTAAAACCAAGAACCAAAACCTCTAAGTGCCATCCGAAATTATCTTCTATTATTAGCATTTTTCTTAGTAATTTCACTTTTATGGCAAAGAATAGGTTATTTTCATCACTTTTAATATGAAAAATCTGTAGATAAACATTAGAGGCTGAGAAAAATGGTCATTGTAGAAGAAAATTACAGATGGGACTCTTCAAATGCTACACTAAACTTATTAATATATAATAAAAGCATATTAATAATTAATATATAAGTAATGTAGGTTAGAAATAGATTTTTTCCCGTTAATATTATTGGTTGGATTAGATTAGATTTGATTGGATGCTAAAAACATACTGCAGGCGATCAGGGGGTTTGAAAACAAAGCATCAGCTGAAAAGGTAAGTCATTTTCTGGCTTGCTAAATTCAGATGAAGATTTTGAAGACGACCTGGCATCAATGAATCGTTCACCAAAAAAGAAAAAAAGACCAGGAATGTGCAATAAGAAGGTATAAAAGGGTCGATTTTGTTTTCATGTTGACTTTAACATGTGACCACATTTGCATATCAACCCTCCCTCATTATTCAGCAACTGAGCCCTGATGACAGCATGAACTACGCCAGTTTTAGGAAGACAATCACACCAGATGGCATTTACATATAGAGGTTTTTTTAGGTAAATTAGTGTTTACAGTAGACAATAAATAAATAATGCATGAAAATTAGAGAGGATAGAAAATGGTGAGAAAAAAATGACATTTCAATTGTTTTCAATTAAAGAAATTATCTTTAAAATAAAGACTAAAATATATTGTCACACCTTTATTTTGATGGTCCGTTTGTTGAATTTAGGTTACATTGCATCTGGATGTTAGCTAATTCTCAGTAGGTTATAAGTGGACTGTTAGGTTGGGTTAGGGTTAGTGTAAGTTGACATGTACTTGCAAAGTTTCTTGTAGTCAGTTAAATGTCTGTTGAAGGAGCAGTATCAGCAGATATTAAGCAGACCGTCTACTAATACTCAAATGGACCATCATAATAAAGTGTTACCAAATATATCAATGATGGTCAGAAAACACAGCTAAAAGGGATTTGATTAACTAATATTCAAGCACTATCTAGTGGATTAAAAAACATTATTTACACATAATTTATTAAATAATTACATATATTTTTATTAAAGTGACATGGTGGCTTAGTGGTTAGCACTGTCACCTCACAGAAAGAAGGTTGCTGGTTCGAGACGGGGCTGGACTACTTGCCATTTCTCTGTGGAGTATGCATGTTCTTCCTGTGTTGGCGTGGGTTTCCTTCGGGTTCTCCTCAACCTAAAGACATGCACTATATGAATTAGGTGAGCTAAATTGTCCATCCGCTGTGTAAAACATATGCTGGATAAGTTGGCGGTTCATTCCGCTCTGGCGATCCTTGATGAATAAAGGCACTAAGCTTAATAATATCAAATGAACACATATATTTATATTTGTAATTGTTTAGCATTTTTTTAAAAAGTACTGTTTCTTGTTTTGGCGTCAGGGTGGCACAGTGGGTAGCAAGATTACCTTACAGCAAGAAGTTCACTGGTTCGAATACAAAATCCATTTCATGTTTCTTGTATTATATTAAGCACAGCTCTTGGCAATAATAATAATAAGCTGTTTTCTAGGGCATTAAATCTATCATATTATAATTATTTATCAAGAATCAATGTGACAATAGGGTGCCATGGTGGCTCAATAGTTAGTACTGTCGCCAGACAGCAAGAAGGTCACTGGATCGAGTCCCAGCTGGGTCAGTTGGCATTTCTGTGTGGAGTTTGCATGTTGGCATGTGTTTCCTCCGGGTGCTCGGGTTTCCCCCACAGTCAAAACACATGCACTATAGATGAATTGGGTATGCTAAATTGGTCCGTGTATGTGTGTAAATAAGTGTGTGTGGGTGTTTCCCAGTACTGGGTTGCAGCTGGAAGGGCATCTGCTGCATAAAACATATGCATGAATAGCTGGCGGTTCATTTTGCTGTGCCGACCCCAGACTATTAAAGGAACAAAGCTGAAAAGAAAATGAATGAATGAATGTTGCTTGTTTTGGAGTGTTCTGAGAACATTTAAATTATTCTTCCAATCATTTCAGTACATTTCTAAAATGAAATGTTCATTAGCAAAGCATATTTTTATTAGCATGACATGACCCATGATTGTGTTTTTAGCTTTTAGATGCTTTAAGTGTAAACCGAACGCCTCATTCTACACCATCTGACCGTTTCTGCATGTCTTCTGTTCAGATTTGTTCTATTTTTAATGTCCGTGAAAGCATGATTTAAAGGGACAGCAGCAGGGGGGGTGGAAGGGGTCTGTAGCAGGGCCAAACTCTGCCCCAAAAGAGCCGGCCCTTTAAGGAAGCATCTGTTGTGTTGAAGGACAATATCCAGTCCAGGACGTTAATGTGTTTGCGGGTGGAAAAGAACGCGAGTTGCTCTCTGCGCAAACCCAAAACCCACACATACGCGACCCAAAGCGAAAAACAGATGTCATAACTCATTGACATAATGCTTAAATTAAATACAGAAATGCACTGCATGCTTGTGTTTCTAATCAAGTGTTGTTTGCAGTGCGTTTAGAGTTCATTACATGAGTTAATGACCTTGTAAAAATGTGGAAACAAGTTTAGCAAAGCCACACTTGTAAAATGCTGCCTCAGTTAAACTAAGCCTGGCAGAGGATATTTAATGTAGAGCCATTAAAAAACGACACGCCAATCACTGGGACAAGCTCGAAACGTTCATTTGGGTTATTTAAACGCATCCCACTTTAAGTATCTGGGTTTCCTTGCAGATCCTGAGGCTCCGTGGTCTGTTCCTCTGAAACCCTGGTGTGTTTTTGCTCAGCTCTAATTATGCTTTATGGTTTGGATGGATTTCTTGTTAACTCTCAGACTCGTGTTTCGCGGTGATGTCAGCAGAGGTGCGGTCTGTTTATATGTTATGGGGCAGATCGAGCGAACTCCTGAGAACAGGAAATGACACATTTTAAGCTAACCGGCACAACTCGATCCAAAAGCAAATATTTAAACAGAAACGCAATGAGATAATGAGGTGTGCAAAGAAAATGTGGGCCTAATAACATGTGCGGAGAGCAGGGAACGAAGAGCTGGAAGTAGCAGAGCTCATGTAAACATCACACTTCTCTAGTAACAAAGTGACAACTGATCGTTCTCAGTAATTAAAGACGCACCACGTATCAGCAGCATGGTAAACAATCAGTTGTGTAATTGCGGAGCGCCTTGTCATTTGCATTGGATGCACTTGAGTTTATATGTTGCTGGGATTTATTTAGGTAACAGTCCGGAATACAACAGATTTATTCTGAAGAGTAGGGATTTTAATCAATTGCAATTACTATGTTAAACATCCGGATAAAAGCAACGTAAAAACACACATGCCTCAGTGTGTGGAGAGACTAAGGAAATTCTCTCCTGTCTTCCAGCACTCTTGTGTTGTTTGATATCCAATAGAGGGCAGTACAGTTTAGAGGAAGTGCACACACACACACACACACACACATGCACACAAAACATTGGCAAGTTGTGCTATATTAAAATGCTCACTATTATTTTTTTGTGTGTATATATATACACACACACACACACACACCCACACGTTATTTTGATTTTACAACTACATACACATGTATATTAAAGTGTGTTTATATGATTAAATGTGTTTTATTAGGTCTATTTAACAATGAAAACTTCATATATATTTAATTTAATGATATTATTTTAATATTATTTTACACAACCATATAGATAAATACCTTAAATTCTGTCTGCTGTTTGTTTGTTAGTATATGTATTGGCTAAATAAGTTTCTATATTTAATATAGTTTATCTATTTATCTTTATTTAACATTTTTTTATTTAAATAGAATCTTTATTTAATATTTACTAAATAAAATATATTGTGTATATTAAACATTTATTTACACATATATGCACTTAATTTATTTATATTATTCAAATATTAGTTCACAATCTTATAGATAAATATCTTAAGTTCTGTCTGTTATTTATTTATTAATATGTATATTGGCTAAATAAGTTACTTTATTTAATATAGTTCATTTATTTATTTTTATTTAATATTTTTTTTGATTTACATAGAATGTGTTTCTAATATTTAATAAATAATATATATATGTATTTTTATATTAAAAATGAGTATTATTTCACACAAGCGTACTTAAGTTCTGTCTGTTTTTAGTTTGTTAGTATGTATATTGGCTAAATAAGTTTCTATATTTAATATATTTTTTATTTATTTAATATATTTTTTTATTTTAAATACAATCTTTATTTAAATTTATTAAATAATATCTATTTTTTTATATAAAAAATTAATATACACACATATGCAGTTAATTTATTTGTATGTGTTTATTTAATACTTTAAATTAAATATTGGTTAACATACTGAAAAAAGGTAAATAATTAAATAAATATTTAAATAAATGTATTATGTTATTTAAATAATAAAAAAAATAAATAGTCACTTCAGTTATTCATATTTACATTCATATTCCTAACATAAATATTTAAAATCATATTCATGTACTTTGTACGTTTTTACTATGTGCATAAGTTACATATAATTAAAAATAATTAAATATAATATATATTTTATTATATACATTTTATTTTTATTGATGTCACTATTTAATCTATTATTTAATTATTAAAAGTGTTAGTTACATATTGAAAAAGTATGTTAAATCCTGTCTTTATGCTGTTTATGCATCCTGATCTAATGTTAATTAACTACTATTATTATCTATAAAATATTATTGAAATATAATGTAAATATTGCAATATTAAATATACATTTTATGTATACATATATGAATTTTACTTGGAAATAATAATAATAATAACAGTGATAATAACAATATTAATAATAATGATGATGATGATGATGATGATGATGATGATAAAACATATGATTGACAATACTCACATTATGAACGGTGTTCTATGTATGAAATAATATGTAATAATTGACTTACATTTGTTTGTACTTTGATTGCATTAACTATAATGTTGTTGTGTAATTGGTCACCACTGTAACAATATATCATTGTCTCTGCAGCAAGCCAGCTTTACAAAGACAGAAAGAGTTGGAGTGGAAAAAAAAGAGAGAAAGGGGGTCGTTGGTGGCCGTGTTCCTCCTCGGCCCCGTGCGCACCGGTGTGCATTCAGAGCATTTGTATGTATATATACAGCTGGAGTGTGCATGGCGGACGGGTGGAGAAGCGAAGATGGGGGGTTGCTGGTGGCCATGCAGGCGGACAGGTAGATGAAGAATGGCCCGTCGTCAGACGCTGATTTCTGAGATTGCTAATGATGCCCGGACAGCAAGACTGGAGCCGACACTAATGAAAGGTGCAGCAACTCTGGAACCTCAAGGGGTTCGATTTAAGAGAGAGAGAGTAAGAATTAACACAGCACCACCAGAGCTGCAGGGAAAAAGGGCTGCAACCTCCCCCCCTCTGTAATTTTTAAGACTCGTTCCAACCTTTCTTTTTTAAACACTCTCTCTTTTTTTTTTTTTGGGTGGGATTCGCAGATGATATTCTTCAGGGGCACGTCTCATCTCCACAAGAGCGGCTGGAGTGTGTTTCTAGACTTGGATGCTTTACTATAATTGCATTAAAGTCTGTCGTTGTTGAAACTCTCGCTCTCCCTCAGTGGAACACGCTCTTTTCTGCTGAGATTCTTGACACGTTTGCTAACATTAGATTGGTGTTTCTTTTCTCTTCAGATTTTTACATGCAGGATTGCATTCGCACGCCTTTTTTTGGGCTAAATTGAGCAATTACTTTCCACTTATTACAAGTAGTTCATATTGCAGGCTTTGTGATGTCTTTGTGACTGACTAGCTGATAGAAAAGCTGTAACACCTTCAGTGTTCAGTAAGAGTTCAAATATGAAACGCATCCTGTTCGCAACACCTAGAACTCAAACGTTAAATCCGTGTTTATACAGTTGAAGTCAGAATTATTAGCCCCCCTGAATTATTAGCCCCTGTTTATTTTTTTTCCTCGTATTCTATTTAACAGAGAGAGGATTTTCTTTCTAAACATAATATTTTAATAACTCATCTCTAATAACTGATTTATTTTATCTTTGCCATGATGACAGTAAATAATATTTGACTACGTATTTTTCAAGACACTTCTATACAGCTTAGGTGACTTTAAAGGCTTAACTAGGTTAATTAGGTTAACTAGGCAGGTTAGAATAATTAGGCTAGTTATTGTATAACAATGGTTTCTTCTGTAGACTATCGAAAAAATACATAGCTTAAAGGGGCTAATAATTTTGTCCCTAAAATGTTTTTTAATAAATTAAAAACTGCTTTTATTCTAGCCAAAATAAAATAAATTAGACTTTCTCCAGAAGAAAAAAATATTATCAGACATACTGTGATTTTTTTTCCTCTGTTTAACACAATTTGGAAAAAAAAAAAAATCAAAGGGGGGCTAATAATTCTGACTTCAACTGTATTAGTTTATGATGTCATATGTGCAGAATTTGACTAAAATTAATTATAAATCACAACAACGTGATTTATTTAGCATTAAGGTTCACAGATAAATAAGGTTAAAAGATTTTTTAAGATAAGTGATCATTACAAAATTTAATTTGTTTGTCTAAATTCAACTCATGTAAATTGTTTGCAACAATTGTGCAGAAAGTTTTTTTAGTGTAGTTTATTTAGACTCCAAAATAAACTCGAATTGTGAGACACATCAGCATTAGCAAATGCCTAATGTATGTTTTTTAAACTTATTTATTTTTTAAATATTTTTTTATTTACTTATATAATTTAAATACATTCATTCATTTTCTTGTCGGCTTAGTCCCTTTATTAATCCTGGTTCGCCACAGCGGAATGAACCGTCAACTTATCCAGCAAGTTTTTACGCAGCGGATGCCCTTTCAGCTGCAACCCATCTCTGGGAAACATTCACACACACATTCACACACACTCATACACTACAGAAAATTACCTGTACCACATGTCTTTGGACTGTGGGGGAAACCGGAGCACTCGGAGGAAACCCACGCGAATGCAGGGAGAACATGAAAACTCCACACAGAAACGCCAACTGAGCCGAGGTTCGAACCAGCGACCCAGCGACCTTCTTGCTGTGATATACAGCACTAAATACTGCGGCACTGCCTCGCCTAATTTAAATACATATTTTTAACTAATTTTTATTTTATTAGCAACTGAAATTAAATGTAAAAATAGTAATAAAATAATCATCTTGATTGAACAGTCAAGTTGCGTATACTCATACTATGCACTAATTTGCATGTTGTCTAACAACTGTAGCATTGTACGTTTATGTAGGGGAAACTCTCTCTAGAACTCTAGAGATGTGGTGACACTTATGTCTTATGTTACAAGGCATCAAAATATGAGGAACAAAACCAAAGTGTGCTTTTACAGATTTATGAAAGCAGCTTTATATGCATGGACAATTGATACATATGAGATGTATGTTTTAGGCAACGTAGTGGCGCAGTAGGTAGTGGTGTTGCCTCGCAGCAAGAAGGTTGCTGGTTTGAGTCTCGGCTGGGTCAGTTGGCGTTTCTGTGCGGAGTTTGCATGTTCTTCTTGCGTTCGTGTGGGTTTCCTCCGGGTGCTCCGGTTTCCCCCATCACAGTCCATAGACATGCGGTACAGGTGAATTGGGTAGGCTAAATTGTCCGTAGTGTATGAATGTGAATTAATGTGTGTGTGGATGTTTCCCAGAGATGGGTTGCAGCCGGAAGGGCATCCGCTAAGTAAAACAAATGCTGGATAAGTTGGCGGTTCATTCCGCTGTGGTGACCCTGGATTAATAAGGGGGCTAAGCCGACAAGAAAATGAATGAATGAAATGAATGAATGAATAAATATATGTTTTAAATACAAATTATTAGATGGATAAATGGAAATGATTGCAAATATTATTAGATAGATGGATAAATAGATGGATAGATAGATGGATAGATAGATGGATAGAAGGATAGATGGAAGATTGGATAGAGGGATGCATGGATATGATTACAAATATGATTAGATAGATAGATAGATAGATAGATAGATAGATAGATAGATAGATAGATAGATAGATAGATGGATGGATGGATGGATGGATGGATGGATGGATGGATGGATGGATGGATAGAGGGATGGATGGATATGATTACAAATATGATTAGATAGATAGATAGATAGATAGATAGATAGATAGATAGATAGATAGATAGATAGATAGATAGATAGATAGATAGATAGATGGATGGATGGATGGATGGATGGATGGATGGATGGATGGATAGATAGAGGGATGGATGGATGGATAGAGGGATGGATGGACATGATTACAAATATGATTAGATGGATGGATGGGGCCACACAGTGGCGCAGTAGGTAGTGCAAGAAGGTCACTGGTTCGAGCCTCGGCTGGGTCAGTTGGTGTTTATATGTGGAGTTTGCATGTTCTCCCTGTGTTTGCGTGTGTTTCCCCCGGGTACTCCGGTTTCCCCCACAGTCTAAAGACATGTGCTACAGGTGAATTGGGTAGACTAAATTGTTTCCCAGAGATGGGTTGCAGCTGAAAGGGCATCCACGGCGTAAAACATGTGCTGGATAGATAGATAGATAGATAGATAGATAGATAGATAGATAGATAGATAGATAGATAGATAGATAGATAGATAGATAGATAGATAGATAGATAGATAGATAGATAGATAGATAGATAGATAGATAGATAGATAGATAGATAGATAGATAGATAGATAGATAGATAGATAGATAGATAGATAGATTGATAGATAGATACCTGAAAGACTAAAACCCATACTCAAATATAGTTTACGCATTTAATAATTGAACATATTCATCATGTATCATATTATATTGAGTGATGAAGAGTATCTTAATGCATTGTAAACCTGTAACAACGCAGCTTTATGTTTGTTTGAGAATGACTTGATTGTGACTATAATATTCGCTTAAGCATTTAAGAGAAAGTGGTGCTAGTTTTACAATATTTTGCAGTCAAATGTCTGTAAGCGAGCTGCTGTGTCCGTGTCTGGTGCGTGAGTGTCCAGCGGACTGCAGTTGACTGTGGCACTGCTGGATCAGTTCTGCGGCTTTGTGCTCCTGTCTTTGATGGTCAGCTCGCGTTGGCCTCTTAGCCTCCCGCCCGGCCGGCCTCTCCACCTGCAGGGTGTGTGGCTCTCAGATACCGCCCAGAACTCCAGGAGAGGAGAAGAGAGCCGGACGACAGAGGACGATGATTCTCAGAGATATGCGGCTGTCCTTTAGTCTGCACTGACCTATCCAATTCCCCGCTCTTCTGCCTGTCTGCCTTTGAACCGCTGACATTGAGTGACTGTTCACTCTGCCTCAGCAGCTGGCTTTGCCGCATCTAATACAGACCCATGCTGTTTTAGCCCCTTTCCAGCGAGAAAGATAATGAAAGATTCAAAAATAATATTTGTTTTGGCTCCGCTACCTTTATAATGAAACGCATGCCCTTGACCGGGGTAGAAATGGCTTTTTCTTTCTGTCTTTCCTTCCCTTTTTGTTCGCTGGCCTGTTTCTGATCAGTGTTTGTGGGTCAAAATACTGTTTTATTCTTCAGTGATTTCGTATTTCAGTCATGCCGCTACGTGGACTGGCTTTATTCCCTCTCTCTCTTTCTCCTTTTGGTGGGTTTGACTCCTGTGCAGGAAGTGCATGTATTGCGTGTTTTCCAGCCGCTTGTTTTAAATTCAGAAGAAAAAAGAGGCCACATGTGTTCCTCAGAGCAGACTAACTCGCCTAACCTGTACCGGTTCTATTTTTCCGCTGAATAAAATATAGCCGGTCATGTCCTGCGATAAATAATATATTTCTGATTATAGATGTAGCTACTTTCGGCGCGCCCCGCAAAATCCACAACCATGAATTTCCTTATGTTTTTCCATTTGAAATATTTCATGTTACAGCCGTTGCCCACCCTATACAAAGATATGAATTATTAATTCTAAAGGACTGGCTGCTGAGTTGTTTCTGAAAGAGCAGGAGATCTGTGGTCAGGGACTGAAATACTTCTGCTTTTCCCTTGGAAATCCCGCTCTGCTTCACATTCAAACACAGAATGGAGCTCAGCCTGTTCCCGTCTAGTGTGAATTTTGGAATGGAATGATAACCATGCATCTCGGTGGACTCTTTACATTTTGGATTCTGAACCACGTTGAGCTCAGGAGTACAAGTTGTAGGTGCATTTATCAGATAGTGAATTAAATGTGCTGTGTAATTGCTGGTAAACTGCTGATATTTGGAATCACCAAAACAAATGTTCCTCTACAGCAGTGGTTCTCAAACTTTTTTCCTCAAGTACCACCGCAGTATTGAAATACAATAGCGTAGTAGACCCAGTAAAGCAGCTACACCTCTGCACACTTAAAAAACGTGGCAGATTACCTCAGAAATATAGGCTATATGTCATATATGGCATATTACCCTGCTAAAAAATCCAGCTTAAACCAGCCTAGGCTGGTTGGCTGGTTTTAGCTGGTCGACCAGGCTGGTTTTAGAGGGGTTTTGGCCACTTCCAGGCTGGTTTCCAGCCATTTCCAGCCTGGTCTTAACTGGTCAGGCTGGAAAATAACCAGCTAAATCCAGCTAAAACCAGCTTGACCAGCCTGGTTCAAGCTGGACATAGCTGGTTTTGGCTGGGCTCCCAGCCTGGCTAGGCTGGTCAAGCTGGTTTTAGCTGGTCATCTCCCAGCCTAACCAGCTAAGACCAGGCTGGAAATGGCTGGAAACCAGCCTGGAAGTGGCCAAAACCCCTCTAAAACCAGCCTGGTCGACCAGCTAAAACCAGCCAACAAGCCTTCTGAAACTTTTTTCCTCAAGTACCACCTCAGAAAAAAAATAGTCTCTCCAAGAACCACCAAAATGAGCAGTATTGAAATACAATAGCGTAGTAGACCCAGTAAAGCAGCTACACCTCTGCACACTTAAAAAACGTGGTAGA
>NC_141032.1:45190000-45192500 GCF_052040795.2 Danio rerio | reverse complement strand
TTTGGTTTGGGGAATAAAGAGTTATTAAAATGTGTTGTTCCATCATAAACCTGCCCATTTTTTTTTAAATTAATTTCTGTGTTCTTTAAATAAATTAATTTCAATGTAATCTTACAATCCCAAAAGTATTTTTGCCAATATATGAGCACAGAAAAAAAATTATATTAAATTATTTAAAATATATCTAAAATCTAAAATAAATCCAAATTAAATTGATTAAATTAAGAAATATAAATTATATAAAATTTATTTCATTTATTTTTTATTTAATTTTTATTTAATTTATTTTATAAAAAAAATTTATTTATCTCTTTTTGTTATTTATTTTTTGTTTTATTTTATTTATTTTTTATTTATTTTTGTATTTTAATTTATTCCATTTGGGGTGATGTAAGTAATTCAATGTTTTTTTTTTTTTTTTTTTAAATCATGTTTTTAAATAGTTGAATGATTTTAATCTTAACCAGATTTACAAACTGCCCTCTTTTATGGAAGAAACCCTAACATGTGTAACAAACCCGTCTAAATTACAACTGTAAATTCTTGACGCTGATGTCAGCGAAAATTGCGGGTTTATTTGTCTAGCACTTTGTCTTGTTGAAAAGCTGGATTTAGTCTCAGGGTTTTTGTTCAGTCCCCTAAAAAAGCATTTATTTATAAAGTAAATGTTAGGGAGAGCGTGATGAAAAGCAGCCCCCTGATATGTTTGTGTGTGTGTTGGACGGGGTTTGGGCAGCTGGTTTATGTGGATGTGTTTTGGGGGCCTCCTCGAAGGTTGTTTTTTGTGGGGGTTTCAGGGTGGCACCAACACCAGACAGCCAGAGAGTCTGGGCTCTATCAGTGCAGACTCACCCCCAGACGGAGCACTCCAATCTGGGCTGGCGGAGCTCAGGGGGAGGCCTGGATCTCTGGCGGAGCACGGGGCTGAAAATTGAAAGGAACGAGTTGCTTTGACAGCGCGTTTGATTGATGACGCCTGGCTACTGACAGATATGCTTTAAAAAGTTTTCAGCGGTGCTCTTATACCTCTAAAAAGTCTGATTTCCTCGCACACACACATAGACAAACAGACAGACAGTGTGGTCAGGTGTGAGTGAGTTATCGCCAGGATGGAGAATCAGCCTGCGTGAAGCGAACACACCTTTATTTCTCTGGAGGCTAATTATTTCTGCTGAAAAACAGAGACGGAACACAACATGGAGCGAGTGCATGCATTCCAAATGAACTAAATCAGAAATTAGCCCCGTGTAGTACATCCACAAAACCCATTTGCTCAGTGGAGTGTTGTGTCTTGAAAAGGTGTCAAAACGATTACTATTTTGAAGAGGCTTGAATAATTTCCATGATGCGTGACAATTAAAAACGATCTCCCGTTGCTCGTTCAGGAAAGACAACAGTCAACAGCTTGTTTGAGTGTATAGCAGCACAGACTCTCAGAAGGAGACGTCACTTCAGCCACTTTCATCCCGCAGCATTGAAAAGCATGTGAAAGATGCTTGTGTTGTAGTCAAACATCGTGGAAAGGTGCTGCATTCTGCTTGCTTATTAGAAACGGTGACATGGAGACATGGAAAGTAGAACATATTTTAACATGTATTCATCCCACCACTACCCTGTTTGAATTATTTAGCTTAATTTTATTTTATTTAATAACATTTTTTCATTTTATTTTATTTTTATCCCACCACTACCCTGTTTGAACTATTTTATTTTATTTTATTTTATTTTATTTTATTTTATTTTATTTTATTTTATTTTATTTTATTTTATTTTATTTTATTATTTTATTGATGCCCACACAGGGTATCCGCTGGGTTTTAAAAAAAGTCTTATAACGTCTCCAAAGCTAAATTGCAGGCCTTAAAAAATCTTAAATCCACTGAAATGTTGAGTTGTAGGTCTTAAATCTTTTTTGTAAAAGGTTAATTTGTATTTGTTCATGTATAGCTATACCCAATCTGGCCGTTGACACCCATACAATGTTGACAACCATACAATGTTATTTTTGTTGAATATAACTCTCTATTCTGTTCCATTCAGTTTAATTCTATTTTATTCTATTCTAATCTAGTAGGTTCTATTCTAAGCTTTTATATGCAATTTAGAAACCTTTTTTTCAGTTTGGGTGAATAGACAAACATTTATTAAGTGGGTAAATTTATTGTAAATTGTGTTTTTAATTATCTGAGTAATTAACTTGATGCCTACAACTTTTAAGTTTAAAGTTTTATTATTTAATCCTTATGTTCCATTCAAAGCTGTTTCTATGGGTAAAATAATTTTAATTAGTGACCATTTGTTATTTTTGTTAAATATAAATAAATACATTTAATTTTTCTATTTTATTTCTTCCAAGCTCTCACATGCCATTTAAAAACATTTTGAAGGTTAAATTAGAAGAATAGACTAAAATTATATGCATTTATTGAATTATTGGTTTATTTTACTTTTTATTTTTTCAGTTTGGGTGAGTAGACTTTTTATGGGTAAAATCATTTTA
>NC_141032.1:45160000-45185000 GCF_052040795.2 Danio rerio | reverse complement strand
GCACAAACCCCTGCTCTTACTAATTGGTGACGGTGGTAGTTTGGCTGATGGGAGGTGGAGTATTTATTTTACCTTTAACAAGCAGGCAAAAGCAAAGCCAGCTCCGTAATGAAGTCCAGAAATCTTGATGTATAAACACTCTTCCTCTTCCACACACACACATACACACTTCTGATTGTTTGTTTGCTTCTGCATTTGTTTGTTGTTAAAGGATTCGGCTTTATATAGTGTAATAAATGAGTTAAAGGGGAAAAAGGGGGAGATATTGAGCATATTTTGTGCGCGTGTGTGACCTGTGTGACTTTACTTAATGAGCATTTTCCTATTGATCGACTAGTTAAGGGAACATTCCTTGATCAATTTGATCAGTCAAATGACAATATATAATATAAAGATTAATGATAATGGTTGGTATTATGTAGATGCTACTGATAAAAGTTAGTTTATATATATATATATATATATATATATATATATATATATATATATATATATATATATATATATATATATATATATAAATTAAGTCAGAGTTATTAGCCAAGTACAGATGTCATCGTTTATACAGAATTATTAGCAAAGTCAGAATTATTAGCCCACCTTTGATTTATTTATTTATTTTATTTTTTCATTTTAAATGTTTTCGAAATGATGTTTAACAGAGCAAGGGCATTTTCACAGTATGTCTGTAGTATTTTTTTATTTTGGCTAGAATAAAAGCAGTTTTTAATTTTTTAAAAACCAATTTAAGGTCAAAATTATTAGTCTACAGAACAAACCATCGTTATAAAATTACTTGCCTAATTACCCTAACTTGCCTAGTTAACCTAATTAACCTAGTAAAGCCGTTAAATGTCATGACAAAGACAAAATAAATATGTTATTAGAAATAAGTTTTTTAAAACTATTATGCTTAGAAATGTGGTGAAACAATCTTCCCTCCATTAAACAGAAATTGGGAAAAAAATAAACAGGGGCGCTAATAATACAGGTGGGCTAATAATTCTGACTTTAGAATATATATATATTAAGGGTATCACGATCCTCCAAATCCTCGATTCGATTACATTTTCGATTCTAAAGGCACGATTCGATTTTCGATTTTGAATAATTAATTAATGACCAATTAATTATTTGTAGCCTACCGTTTAAACTACCAGACCTGCATGGTCTTTGTTTTACCCATAAACAAATCATACAGTAAATTAATAAAGGCAAGATACACACATAATTACCACCTGTCAATCATTTTTTCTGCGGGACTCTTGAATAGGCAGGGATCTGTGTCGTTATAATGGCGTCGGTAAAAAAAGAGGCACAACCAACAGGAACCAGCCAACAGTATCTTTTCACTCAACAAGTGAGTGAAAGATTGAAGCAGTCCTCTGACTGTCTGGACCTGCTGTCTCGAGCGTATGGCTGTGTGTGCGTATGTCTGTGTGGTCACGTGATGTGCATTTTCAGAGGTAGAGAGGAAGGAGAGCTGCTCAAAAATGCTACACGCCACTGTGGATGTCAAATCGTTGTTGTTCTAAAATTCCATTTAAAAACAAAGACAGTGTAAACAGGGCCTGAGTGTGTACTTTTCGCGAGCGGATTTGCAACGGGGGCGGGCGGAGGATCGCGATGCCGGTGTTGTCTATCGGATGAACCGTACGTAATACGTACATAGCAGAGCTTGCAAAACTGTTTTGTTTTGTCGAAAACACGAACGTTGTCAACATAACTCACTGGAAATCCAAAATGCTTCCACACCGGCGACTTCATTGAAAGAGGAGAGGGTTTAAGTTCTGTCGACGGGTCTCCTGCTTCTGCAGTTTATCAAGCACTTCAACAAGCCTGTTTTTTTCCCGCTTGGCAAGCCAAGCTGACGTGACATGGGGGCGTGGCAGCATCGACGATTCTATTTTTTGATTCGATAATCGAAATTGGGGATAAATTTAGATCAATTTCCATTAAAAATTGAAATTGTGACACCCCTAATATATATATATATATATATATATATATATATATATATATATTCATTCATTCATTTTCTTGTCGGCTTAGTCCCTTTATTAATCCGGGGTTGCCACAGCGGAATGAACCGCCAACTTCTCCAGCAAGTTTTTACGCAGCGGATGCCCTTCCAGCTGCAACCCATCCCTGGGACACATCCCTACACACATTTACACACTCATACACGAACAATTTAGCCTACCCAATTCACCTGTACCGCATGTCTTTGGACTGTGGGGTAAACCGGAGCACCCGGAGGAAACCCACGTGAAGGCAGGGAGAACATGCAAACTCCACACAGAAACGCCAACTGAGCCGAGGTTTGAACCACCGACCCAGAGACCTTCTTGCTGTAAGGCGACAGCACTACCTACTTTGCCCTGCCTCGCCCTATAAATATATATATATATATATATATATATATATATATATATATATATATATATATATATATATATATATATATATATAAACCCTAATCAAACACTAAAAAAGAATAGAAAAAGCAGCAAAATTTTATAAAATAGGAGTAAGAACATTTTTAAAATACCTACAAATAAATAAATAAATGAACGAAAATGAATAAACAAATAAGTATATAAATACATAAATAAATAAACAAATAAAGGGTACAATCAGTGATAGCACTGTGCTATCTTACAAATGGTAGGCTAACATAGACTAAGCATGAGGGTCTGGACAGAGAAAGAAAAGTTACATAAGATAAGTCACATTAGTCCACAGTAAGTACGTTTATAGCAGAGAAATATGATAATAACGGTTGCAAAACAGATGAGAATTTGCACAAAAAAATAATATTGTATACTGTAGCTGTCTATAGAAATTTAAAAGAGAGATTTGTGAGGGTGAAGTCATATATGCTGAGCACAGTATCTGGAAGCTCTCAAAATTCCAATAAACAAAAATATAGAAGTGATATTGTGAAATATTATTTCAATTTAAACCAACTCTTTGCTATTGAATACTATGTGAAATTTAAGTTATTCCTGTGATGCAAAGCTTAATTTTCTGCAGTTTTCAGTGTCCATAATAATACTTTTGTAATGAATACTTGATTATAAGTGCTTTTTTGATCAAATAAATGAAGCACTTGAAAAAGATTTAATAAGATAAACATAAAAAAACATGCTATACTAGAAAGATAAAGAATTGATATGAAAGTAAATACATGTTTCTATCTATCTGTGTTCATAAAGATAACAAATTGAGGCAGCAACTAAATTTGTGCAACAAGGTGTCTAATAGGATCATTAACCCCTGTCGCTGTATGTTTTGGACATTGCATGAGCGTCTGCGTGTGTATTTTAGCATGCATGCATGTGTGTGCGCGCTTTTTAGCTTGTGTGTGTGTGTGTGTGTGTGTGTGTGCCAGGCTGGTACGTGGCAGATTGCAGGAACAGGCTGACTGTTAGCGGCTAGCTCAGCAGTGCCGAGCTCGATCTGCCATCTTCCCGTGGATTTACAGCTGACGCTGTGGTACTTCAATTAGCTCTATAGCACACAGATGTTGCTTAAATGTGCCTGCTAATGATACTGCAATAAGCGTGAGATTCATGCCATATTCACAGGCACGTAAATTTCTCAAGTGGCACAATTAAAGGGGGAATACAGGATGGGCGGCAGAGAGGTGGCAGACCCTCCAGTTGGAAAACTGCAGGTCTGATCTGTAATGGGTCACCATGCCATTCCGCTTTAATGCTTTATTTCACTCATACCCCCCTTTATTTTCTGCTAAAGGAGAAAAAGCAGCTTTTTATATTGCTTTGCTGTCTGGAGTTTGTCTTAGTATTGTTGTTGCTGATTGCTCACTGGTTTGTTTATTTCTTTATTTGTTTGTTTATTTATTATTCATTCATTTAAATGACTTTGTGTATACAAATTTATTCATTTATTTATTTATTTAATTAATTATTTATTTACCTCTTTATTTATTTATCTGTTTACACACTTTTCGTGACAATAAAAAAATTATAAAATATATAATATAATAATACTTTATTTATTTAAATTACTTAGTGTGTAAATTGATAAATTAATAAATATGTAAACTGTATTTCAAGTTAATATATAAATTAATTAATTAAATAAATAATTAATTAAAAAAATAAATATTTAGTAAAATATATAATAAATTATTTAAAAATATTTATTTATGTAACATGAAATGACTATATATAAAGTTGCCTTGAGTTGAGTAAATAAATTAAAAAAATACATTTTTAATAAACTTTTCAAAATCTTCTATATTCTAATATATATATATATATATATATATATATATATATATATATATATATATATATATATATATATATATATATATATATATATATATATATATATATTTAATATTTATTTGATTCTCTATTTTTGCATTGATTCACTGAATACACATTTAAATCCATTATTCATATATTTAAGAGCCATATACTTGAACTACATGTATATTTCAGTTGCATACAGTATGTAGTCAGAAAATAGAATATTTATTATCTGTTGCCCCCCAAATTTTGTATGTTGACACATCTATAGTATATTTCTATATATTGTTGATGAAATGCAAACCCTGACTGAATTTCTGTTGTGTTTGTGTGTTTGAAGGTCAGAAGGTCATTTCTCCTTCAGTGTGACTTCAGGCAGATCTACTGACCCAAACACTGTATCTCCAGTATTTCTCTTCGCTCCCTGTGGAGATGAGGAAAAAAAAACAGCTCTTTCTCTCTCACTTTCTTTTTCCTGGATCTGGAAAAATCAGAAATCTGTCTGATAGAAAGACAAAGAGTGTGAGTCAATGCCAATTATATATATGCATATTTTTTTAGCAGTTTTATAAATGACAGATGTACAGTTCTGACAGGCCACCCTTGAACTCAATGCAACGTTTATAGTCACTTGAATAATGACAAACGCAATAATTCTTTAGACAACAATGGCAGCCGAGCATAAAAGCACCTTTGTCACTAAATGGAGCTATTTATAGATTTTGTTTTATTAAAACTAATTCACAGCCTGCGCGGTGCGGCTTCTTTGATATATTAACAAAATGCACAATATATTTAACAAGAAAATGCGCAATCTATGCATTTTTCTGAGACTTGCTAGATGCCTGCGCTGGCTGTCACAGCAGATGGATCAATAAAAATCATCATAAAAGAACAGCAAGAAAACAGTTCTGCCTTCTCGTATGAGATAATCACTGTTCATTTATCCTGCGACGGTGTGACACTTCTAAATACTGCTTCTTCATAATAGTCGGTTAACCCTGATTTTGTTTTCCCTAGAAAAACAATGTTCTCGTGCAAGTCAATCAAGTTGCGCCGCTTTCATGGCTAAATCATATCATAGGCAATGACAGGTATGATGTTGATACATTAACACAAAGGTGTTCGGCTGCCTTTGTTCCCATGATGCCTTTGAATTCACGGCATGTGTCATAAATATCTTTGTGCCAATCAAAACATGTTCGACATTGCTGTCGGGCGGCTGTCCTTGATTCTGTCAAATCATCAGGACCTCGTTGGGACTTTGGGAAGTTGCCGTCCTTGGTGATGTTTTGTAGTTTGTTTACATGTTTAATGAACTTCGCCTCGCTGACAGGGCCAATTCAGAGTTCAGTGCGCTTCATATGGCGATATGAACAGTGATTGCATTTTTTTCCCTCAAATTATACGAAAGTCAACCTGCTGGGACTGTCAGAGATTAGGGCTTATATATATAAATATTTAATATTACAGAAAGGCCTCTCTAATGCTCACCAAGGCTTATTTTTTATGTAATGGTAATATTGCTAAAATATTGTTTTACGAATGGCTATATTGTAAAATGTAATTTCGAAGCTGAATTTTCAGCATTTTAATACCGTTATAATTATAATTCTTTAGAAACCATTATAAATATAAGATGCTAGTTTGCTGCTTGCAAAGCATTGTTAAGAAACCATGACAATATTTCAGGATCATTTTTATATATAAGTACACTCCCTGACAAAAGTCTTGTTGTTGGTCCCAGTTTAAAGAGCAACAAATAATAACTTGATTTCTAGTTGATCGTTTGGATGGATGGATGGATGGATGGATGGATGGATGGATGGATGGATGGATGGGTGGGTGGATGGATGGATGGATGGATGGATGGATGGATAGATGGATGGATAGATGGATGGATAGATTGATGGATAGATTGATGGATGGATGGATGCATTGATGGATACTGTAGATAGATAGATGGAATGATGAATGGTTGGTTGGATGAATGAAAACTGTAGTTAGATGGATTGATTGATGGAAACACGATGGATGGATGGATGGATGGATGGATGGATAAACAGATGGATTGATGGATGGATGGATGGATGGATAAATAGATGGATTGGATGGATGGATGGATGGATGGATGGATACTATAGATAGATGGATGGAATGATGGATGGAAGTATTAATGGATGGATCAATGAATACTGTAGATGGAATGATGGATGGATTTAGGAATACTGTAGATGTATAGATAGAATGATGGATGTTTACTGTAGATGGATGGATGGATGGATGGATGGATGGATGGATACTGTAGATAGATGGATGGAAAGATGAATGGTTGGTTGGATGAATTAATGAAAACTGTAGTTAGATGGATTGATTGATGGAAACACGATGGATGGAAGGATCGATGGATGGATGTATGGGATGGATGGATGGATGGATAAATAGATAGATTGATGGATGAATGGATGAATGGATGGATACTGTAGATAGATGGATAGAATGAAGAATGGTTGGTTGGATGAAATAAAACTAGATAGATGGATTGATTGATGGATCTACAGTATAAACACAGTGGATGGATGGATGAATGGATGAATGCTGTAGATAGATGGATGGAATGATGGATGGTTGGATACTATGGATGGATGGTTGGATGGATGGATGGAGGGAGGGATACTATGGATGGATGGATGGATGGATGGATGGATGGATGGTTGGTTGGTTGGTTGGATGGATGGATGAATACTATGGATGGATGGATTGAATACTATAGATAGATGGATGGAATGATGGATGGATGCTGTTGATAGATGGATTGATGATGGATCTATAATAACTGGTGGAGGGATGGATGGATAGATGGATACTTGGATGAATGAAATGATGGACGGATGGTTGATTGGATGGATGGATGGATGTATGCATGTTAGGATGGATACTGTAGATAGATGGATGGAAGGATAGTGTAGATAGATAGATTAATTGGATGGATTTTTGAACACTGTAGATGGATGGATGGATGGAATGATGGATGGATGGATTGATTGATAAATACTGTAGATGAATGGACGGATGGATACCATAGATACATGGATGGATGATGTAGATAGATGGATGGATGGATGGATGGATGAATACTGTAAATGGATGGATAGATCCATACTCACATTTGTGCATGGAATAAATAAACATGGTGCCTTATATATTTAGAATATTAGAGTCAATTCCAGTGCATTTTCAAATACACAAAGCTGATGCTTCCACCTGTACACATATCCAGGATTGTGTCCATTCAAAATAGATTGATGGCTTGTGGTTTGCAACTGGGTTTTGTTAATCAGTGGTTTGCCAGGCTTACAGGATATAAAGAGTTAAAATCATCACCAAGACTGTAAAATTTAAGCATGTATGATATTATTATAGGAGTAGCATATACAATATAAAAAACAATGGTAAAAATACCGAGCCTTGCAGAACTCTTCAATGAATTTTAATGTAATGTTACAGTGACTTCCAGCGCATTCACAAATACACAAAGCTGATGATGCATCTGTACACACACCTTTTCCTGTTTGCTTGCTAGAATACGAAAACCCAAACCCGGCCTCGGGACGACTTCTCCCTGCATTCTTTCACATTATTCATCACTACAAGCTTAGGTAAAGAGAGACAGGCCTTGATGTCATGTTTTTCACAGACTCAGCACAAACAAGTTGTATTGCTCCAACACAAGAGCTCATTCACCATCTGTCCTCGACTACAAAGTCACCCACAGTCTTCAGTCTCGGCAGACAGCTGAACACAAGCCTCTTACGGCAGCGTGGCAGCGCAGGGGGAAGCTCCGCAGGGTGGTATCCTGACCAGACGAGCGTCAAGCAGCGTAAACGTGAGCAGTTAGCGCACCGCAGTCTCGCCGTGCTTGGGTGGTGATCTGGACCAGAGATTGCACATAGTCAGCAAGATAGAGATTAGTCGTAAACTGTAGTCAAACAATCCACACCTGTTTCAGCTGAGAGGAATCACAACTGTGTAAAGATAAAAAAAGAGAGAGTGTGTGTGTCCAATGATGTTAGTAACATCAACAGAGCGATCACGGGCTGTCTGGCTCAGCATGCCTCTGTGCTACACAACACCGTGATTAAAGAGAGAGTTCAGCCAGAAATTCAAATGCTGTCATCTCGTGCGCAATCTAATGTCACGCCAAACATGGACTGTATGTTCTTGCCCCTTTTTAGTGCATCAACCTGTTTCTTAGTATGTCGGGAAGAAACATCTACTTGTTGTAGATGAAGAGTTGGCAAAGATTTACAATGTTGATGACAAACTGTTTCATTTTTCAAACGTTAATTAGTGTTTTTAGTTTTCTCAAGTTTGATTTGGTCAAACTGTGTTGCTACAATTACATGAAAATGCATGCAGATGTATGGATGGATTGATGGATGGATGGATGGACACTGTAGATAAATAGATGGGTGATGGATGCTGTATATTGATAGATAGATGAATGGTTGGATGAATGGATACTGTGGATGGATGGATGGATGGATGGATGGATGGATGGATGGATGGATGGATGACATTATGGATTGATGGATACTGTAGATGGATGTATGGATGGATGTATGGATGCTGTAGATGCATGGATGGATGGATGGGTACTGTACATGGATTGATGGATACTGTAAATAGATGGATAATGTGGATCCATGGCTTCTGTAGATGGATAGATGGATATATGGATATTGTATGTAGATAGATGGGTGGATGGATGAATGCTGTAGATTGATAGATGCATGGATGGAGGGATTGAGGGAGACTGGATGGAGAAATAGATAAAATGGATGGTTATTGTAGATGGATGGAATGATGGATGGTTGGATGTTGTAGATTGATAGAAAGATGCATGAATTGATAGATGGATACTGTAGTTCAGGGTTTTTCAAAGTCTAAGACAGTGGGCCTCCCTTTTGACAAAACTTATCCATTGGCGCCCCCCTCCTCCCAAACACGCACGCACGCACACGCACACACGCACACACACACACACACACACACATACACAAACACACACACACACACATATATATATATATACAGTATATATAAAGACAGACAGATGTCAGACTGTTAACTCACTTTTATCATCATTTACATGAAAGTGCAATTATTTACAGAGTAATAAGTATTTTAATATAACGTTTTTAAAACTAGGATGATGGTTCAATATGAATAGAACAGATCCAAGAACTGTCCATCCCAGTCAAAACAGTCGAAGTTTAGCAGGTCTCATGCTGTCATTAGCCAAAATATTTTGACAAACCACACATAAAGGTCGTGGTTCATCAGCTGGTCCTGTCCACGTAAATTCCTAAACTCAAATACTGATCATCATATCGTCGTCTTTTGGGTTTAAGCCCTGAACTTAAAGGCTTTTGTGGCGAGGGGGCGTGGCCGAGAGCCATGGGAACGGATTGAGGCCACCGCGTAAGTGGATACACCTGCGGTGCGCACCTGCCTCAGATCCCACGGAAGGAGCCCTGGATCATAAAAGGAGGAACGTGGGCAGAGGAAGCCGAGAGAGGACCGGACCCGGACAAATTTTACTTTTGCTTTCAGTTTGACGGCAGTCTCCGTGAGGAGCTGCCGTCCGTTTGTTTTGGTTTAGACTGCAGCCTCCGTAAGGAATTCACAGCTATGGCCTTCTGGGTAAAAGAGGTTTTCTTATTTTTGACGTATTTTTTTTTGCTTTGTTTAATTAAAACGTTTAAATATAATAAAAATACATATAATAATTAAACTTAATAATTATATTTTTATTATATTATATTTTTCCCGCGCCTCCCCTGACATGCTCTGGCGCCCCCCAGGGGAGGCGCGCCTCACACTTTGAAAACCCCTGCTGTAGTTGGATAGATGGATGTATGCTGTAGTTTTATAGAAGAATGAATGGATGGGTGAATGAATGAATGGATGGATGGATGGATGGATGGATGGATGGATGGATGGATGGATGACATTATGGATTGATGGATACTGTAGATGGATGTATGGATGGATGTATGGATGCTGTAGATCAGGGGTCACCAACCCTGTTCGTGGAGAGCTACCTTCCTGCAGAATTCGGTCCCAACCCTGATCAAACACACCTGAACCAATTAATAGTACCTAAAGCAGCACTTGATAATTACAAACAGGTGTGTTTGGTCAGAGTTGCAACTGAAATGTGCAGGAAGGTAGCTCTCAGGGAACAGGGTTGGTGACCCCTGGATGGATGGATGGATGGATGGATGACATTATGGATTGATGGATACTGTAGATGGATGTATAGATGGATGTATGGATGCTGTAGATGGATGAATGGATGGATAGATGGATGGATGGATGGATGAATGGATGGATAGATGGATGGATGGATGGATGGATGGGTACTGTACATGGATTGATGGATACTCTAAATAGATGGACAACGTGGATGCAAGGCTTCTGTAGATGGATAGATGGATATATGGATATTGTATATAGATAGATGGGTGGATAGATGAATGCTGTAGATTAATAGATGCATGGATGGATGGATAGAGGGAGACTGGATGTAGAAATGGATAAAATGGATGGTTATTGCAGATGGATGGATTGATGGATGGATGGATGGATGGATGTTGTAGATTGATAGAAAGATGCATGAATTGATAGATGGATACTGTAGATGGATGGATGGATGCTGTAATTTTATAGAAGAATGAATGGATGGGTGAATGAATGAATAGATGGATGGATGGATACTGTAAATAGATGGGTGAATGGATGGACGGATAAAAGCTGTACATTGATGAATGGATGGATACTGTATATGGATGGATGATACTATGGATGGATGGATGAATACTGTAGATACATAGATGGTTGGATGGATGAATGCATGGATGGATAGATGGATGGATAGATGGATGGATGGGTTTTGTAGATACATAAATAGATGATACTATGGCTGGATACTGTGAATAGGGATGGATGGATGGATGGATGGATGGATGGATGGATGGATGGATGGATGGATGGATGGACGATACTATTAATGGATGGATGATTCTGTAGATTACTAGATAGAATCATGGATGGATGGATAGAGTGATGATTACTGTTGATGGATGGATGGATGGATGGATGCCGTTGATTGATAGATAGATGCATGAATTAATGGATGAATACTGTAGATGGATTTATTGATTGATTGATTGATACTGTAGATGGATGAATTGATTGATACTGTAGATAGATTTACAAGTTAATGAATGAATGAATGTCCTGTTTTGTATAACAAAACTAAGGGTTGCCACTTGTCAGAAAAGTGATCTGTGATTCTTGAGCTCGTTTAAGAAACAAAACAAAAATGGCATCACTATTTACTGAAACTTTTGCTTCTTGCTTTTGTTGGAGGCATATTATCTAGAAGAATGGTAATTCTGATTATGTCCACATAGACAACGTTGTATGGCATGAGGGCAAGTACATGACAGCATTTAAATTTCAGTGTCAACTCACCCTTTAAATAAGCAGAAAGACCCAGTTTGACCCCAAACATTTGGCCGTTTGAACCCAGGCAATGGCCTAGAGGCAGTGTAGCAAAGCCCAGTTCACTTATCTAAGTACAGCGGGAATCTGGCCAGCTTTCAGTACAGTAAGCCACTACACTGCACTCTGAGACCAGATCCGCTTTTAAAGGTTAATCTCTCCATTGTGATTCATTGTCACTTTAGCATTTATATTCGGCTAAGCATCTCAGGATTCCCTCTTTTTCAGGTCTTTAAGCCCCTGTGGTTATCTGCACTATGACTTACTATCTGAACTCGACTCAATGAATCAGAGAGAGAGGGAAGGAGAGAGGCAGAGTCTAAGCCGCTAAGTTTTCTAAATGTCCCTTCAGCTAGGTGAGAGAGAGAGAGTTTCAGATATTTATTCAGTGAGAGAGAGAGAAGGAGAGAGAGGTGGATAAGCTTCTTACTCACAGTGCTGTGGAAAAAAGAGAAGCACAGATCAGATGTCACCAAATTCAGGCTGAATTCGGTGTCTGGAAATGGTCTGCGCTGAATGCTAAAGATGTGAACGCGGGTCCACCACAGGTGAATCTGACTGTTGTAAATCACAGCTGTTCTAGTGTATGGGTCAGAGACAAAAAGTTTTCAGATGTCATAACAATGAATGTGTAATACAGCTTTACATGCATTTATTACATTAGAATATGTCCTGTTTTACAGAAGTGACTTTTTTAAGATTGGGATTGAGAATTTTTTTGAGATTGAAACATATTGTACATAGAAATATCACTGTAAGTTAACAGAATATGTACTGACAGCTCATTACATCTTAATTTACTCGACCAAGCCAAACAATATATAATCTCAAACAATAAAAGTTACTTTGTTAAACTTTTCAACAAAATTGTTGGAGCAGAGATCAAGGTCCTGTAATGCTTTATGATTAATCATAACAAATATATTATTACAAAACAAATAATCGCACTCACACATAAACACACACACACACACTGGTCCCCTCTTGATCAAAAATTAAAAAGAAAATCACCTTTTCACAGGCTTTTTCACTGGGTTCTAACATGATTAATGTCCAACAGGGGACCTTAAAATGTCCACACTTGGTTCCAGCTCCTTTGTTAGTTTGTGCGTAATGACACTATGGTTCCTTCTTAGATAGGTAGGCAACACACACACACACACACACACACACACACACACACACACACTTTTCTGATCTATTTCAAATGTTGTCTTTTGTATATAAAAACTAAAATTGCATGTAAGCAAAAGTGTTATTTGCAGTTTATTCATAAACTAATTTCGAGTAGATCACAAGCTTATGGTTAACACGGCTGGCACCAAATTAGCTCCACAATCTGCCCAATCAGATGATTATGCACGCATTATAAATAACCAGAGCTTCGCACTCAAATTATCTTAGTCTTGAACTTTTCCCACCTTCCACCCTTACTGCAACCCCTTTTTTTTCTGAAAGGGTGGCCCAGTGGCTACAGGGCTCGAAATTAACCATTTTGCTTGGTAGCACCGGTGCTCCTAACTTTAAAAGTTTAGGCGCATCAGCCAAAATTTAGTCGCACCCACCAATTAGGAGCACCGTTACTACAAGTTTTATACAAACATATTTATAGCATTTGAAATCAAAACTAATCAAACTAACAAGCAAAACAAAATTTATATATATATATATATATATATATATATATATATATATATATATATAAGCGTGAGGAAAATATGTCTCAACGAAATCCCGTTGTCACAAGAAAATACATTTTTATAACAGAACTGAGTGACCAAAGCATACACGGAGCGCTCACCGGTCCTGCATGCACTGCTTGAATGAATCTTTTAACGGTATAACTGTGCTGTTCTCACAAGTGCTGTCTGATATTGCACTGATGCTTTTGACACATACTGTACCTTATTATATGCAGATGTCATGTTAATAGCAACACCGGTCTTTTTACTAGTAGCGATATTAGTTCCATCACAGACTTTTCATAGTGGACTTGAAGCCAATGGAAGTCTTCTACCCTTGGAAGAGTGTAGGTGGTGGATTAACATTCAGCACATGATCACTAGTAAGATGTCATTATTTGTAACTAGATTTCTAAAACTAAATCTGTCAGTCTTATCTTCATTCTCGTCTTCAGCGCTTTACAATTTTTCGTGGTAGTAGCTCTCTGTCATCTGAAGCCAGAAGGCGCTGAGTGATTGACAGCTGATATTAACCAATCATTCGCGTTCAGTGCTAGAGCAGTGGTGGGCCAATAAGAAGAGCGCGAAGGCAGGGCAAGCATTACTGACTTGGATTTGTTTACTGCAGCAAGTTGACATGACAACTGTTTTAAACCATTCCCGAGCGCTGCGTTTCGCGTTCCAAGTGCAGACAAAGAGCTTAGAGATGCATTCTGCGTGAATGTCCCCCGAATCCGCGCATGTGGTGAACATTTTGCAGCAAAAACTGGTCGCACACAACAATTTTAAGCACTCGCAGAAATGCTTCCAAATATATTTTAAGGTCGCATAGATAAAATTTTGGGCGCATATTCGCAATTTCGAGCCCTGGGCTAGCACTGTTGCCTCACAGCAAGAACGCCTCTTTTCCGGCCTTTTACCAGGCCAGTCGACGTTTCTGTGCAGAGTTTGCATGTTCTCCCCGTGTTCGTGTGGATTATCCCTGGGTTCCCTGGTTTCCTCCCACCCAATGGCAGTTGGCTTCAGGGGTGGGGTTGGGTGCTACGCCTTCTTTTTAAAACCATACAATTTTGTACGACTGAACTTGTTCATACGAATTAGCCACTAAACTGACAAAACGTAAAATACATTTTCTCATGAAATCAGGCTGGTCCAAACACATGCAGTATGAGTGAATTGGATCTACAAAAAAATGTCATTAATGTATGAGTGTGTGTGTGGGTGTGTGTGTGAATGATAGTGTAGGGGGTTTCTCTGTACTGGATTGCGGCTGGAGGGGCATCCGCTGCATGAAACATATGCTGGAATAGTTGGCAGTTCATTCCGGTGTGATAAATAAGGGTCTAACCTGAAGGAAAATTAATGAATGGAGGTCAATGGCTGTTGGTAATCTGTTGGTTCAACAAGTGGAGAATGAGTAAATGATACTTTTTCGGGGGGTGAGGGGTGGGGTGGGGAAGGGGGGTAACTATCCTTTTAAGCATTGAAAATACAAATTAAAAATGTTTGCAAACTATTTCTAAGCTGATGAAATCCAAGCTTGAGATGTATTTCTGAGTGAGTGGATCTTTGGGATGTAACAATTCAACCTTTCACACGCCTGCTGTGATTATAGAAATGTTTTCATTACGGCGCATGCGAGGGGTGTGAAAAGGTGTCTTTGATTTCTTTTTTATCTTTCAAAGCTTGTGTTTGTCAAGGAATCGATCGCAAGGAATCGCGAGCCCCAGTGATTTACAGAACGATTGCTCAATTGATTAACCTAATGAATCATATCATCCATCCAATTATCCACGAGACCCGCTCCACTATAGAGCACTGAGGATCAATCAGCAGTGGTGAAGGACGACAGCGTCTGAAGGTGTGCTGATCTCTGTTAACAAGACCAGATACAGCTGACTAACTTTCACAATTACTTTCAGAAATTCAGCAAGGCCTACAGTATTGTTTATATATGTTGTTTGGGCTTTTTCTATCACAAACATCAATATTAAGCAATTTCAGGAACATTTTGTACAAAGGTTAAACTTTTTAGTGTATTTGGTATCATGAAATTTCAAGGGATGCTGTTTTTTTACAGCTTTTATTAGGGCTGTGCAATTAATCGAAAATCTGATTTTGATTATGGCTTCTAACGATTATGAAAAACCATTAATCGAGATAAACGATTTTTGCATCATATACCAAAAGCGCGAAAGACCGCGTGCTTATGTGTGTGTGCAACACGCGCACACACATAAGCACGCGGTCAGCATTCGGTCTCATTCGCACACTGAGACGAGCAGAGGAGCGCAGACATCTAGAGTAATCTTATCGTGAGCGCTTTAATGGTCAAATAGGTGTCAAAACACGGTGATTATTGATTATTCATATTAACCCTCATTTGCGTAATAAACAAACGAGTTGAGAATCAAAAGACACGTGAAAGAGAAACCATTAAAGTGACAGTGCGAAATGCTGCCGCCTGTTTTATCTTTAATCAAACGACGAGAAAATTCCTCGCTGCTCTTGACTGAAGGATTTTTGTAGCTAAAGTGTTTTTCTTAGGGTGAAGATGCTTAAATCACAGTTTGTTTCATATTTTTATCTATTGTATTTATTTCTCTTTCCTTTGCAGGGTGGAAAATAACTGTATATATACAGTTGTAGTCAGAATTATTAGCCCTCATGAATATTAGCAACCCTTTTCCTCCAATTTCTGTTTAATGGAATGTAACACAATAGTTTTGATATCTCATGTCTAATTACTGATTTTTTTTTAATCTTTGCTATGATGACAGCACATAACATTTTACTAGATGTTTTTCAAAATACAAGCATTCAGATTAAATTGCAATTCAAATGCTTAATTAGAGTAATTAGGCAAGTCATTGTATAACAGTAGATTCTTCTGCAGACAATCAAACAATATATTTTGCTTAAGGGGAATAATAATATTGACCTTAAAATGGGTTTCAAAATATTTAAAGCTGCTTTTATTCTAGCTAAAATAAAACAAATAAGCCTTCCTCTAGAAGAAAAAAAATATTAGAGGAAATACTGTTAAAATTCCTTGCTCTGTTTAACATAATTTGGGAAATAGTTATTTAAAAAAACAAAATTCTCAGGAGCGCTAATAATTTTGACTTCATCTGATAATCGTTTTGAATAATCGTGATTATAATTATGACCAAAATAATCGTGATTATGATTTTTTCCAAAATCGAGCAGCCCTAGCTTTTATTAACCTTTGTTATTTCTTTAGGGCATATTCACCCAAAAATGAAAATTCTGTCATTATTTACTCACCCTTCACTTCAAAATCTGTTCGAGTTTCTTTCTTCTGTTAAACACAAAAGAAGACCTTTTGATAAAACCTGTATCAATTGACTTTCATTTCTTTTTCCTACTATGCAAGTCAATGGAAGTCTCCTTTAGTGTTCAATAGAAGAAAGAAGCTTAATAGTG
This sequence comes from Danio rerio, assembly GCF_052040795.2. Lineage (NCBI taxonomy): Eukaryota > Metazoa > Chordata > Actinopteri > Cypriniformes > Danionidae > Danio > Danio rerio. The sequence continues at coordinate 45,168,016 of NC_141032.1, read as the reverse complement.
AGTAAATGTTGAGTAAATTAACAACTTTTTGAGCAATCTTGCCAGGCAATTTTGCAATGCGGTGTTGCTAGGCTACTTTTTTATTAAGAATGGGCAACGATATTGTATCTGTCACTCAATACCCTAATTAGTTTCCCCATGTCTGACCTGGTTGCCCATTTATAGCATCACTTCCCAAAGTTGCCCAACAATGTTGCTCAAAAAGGTGCCCCATGTATTATCAGTATTAGTTTTACTGTCTGCTTACTAAAATAACCTTGGTGTAAATGTTAACAACGCTGATTTTTGAATGAACTCTCCCTTTAAGTGAACAGGGCCTAGTTGTGCCAGTGTCCATTCAGTTAGTTTTAGTGTTTTTTATTTATTGTGCATTTCTTTGTGTCGCTTAATGAAAAGGTTTTTTGACCAGTAGTTTTAATCTTATGCTAATGATACACAGGGCAGTTTATGGCATCATATCCCAAAGTTGTTTAGCAATATTGCTCAAAAAGTTGACTTAGATTTGGTGTCTGTTTGCTAAAATAATCTTGGCTCAAATGTTAACAGAATGTTCATTTTTAGATGAACTCTCCCTTTAAGTGAACAGTGCATCAGCTCTAAAATTCATAGACTGCCTTGTTGTGTCAGCATCAACTGTAGTTAGTATTAGTGTTTTCATTTATTGTGAATTTCTAACTTTACTTTAGTCATGAAAATGTTTTTGACCAATAGTTTTAGTCTTATGCTGATGATACACAGGGCAACTTCTTGAACAATCTTGCCAGGCAGTTTAGCAAAGCAATGATGCTTGGCTACCTTTCTATTAAGAATGGGGTTCAAGTCAGCACCAATAGCCTTGTGGTGAAATGCGCTGGCATATAGCACTGGGGTGCTCACAGTGACCTGAGTTCGATTCCCAGCTTAAGGTCTTTTGTCGATCTTTCCCCTTTTCTTTGCTCCCCTTGTATTCCTGTCTAAACTCCACTATCCAATATAATAAAGGTGAAAACCCCTAAAAAATAATAATAAAAAACAAATGGGCAACAGTATTGTATCTGTCAGCCGTTACCATTGTTAGTTGCCTCATGTCTGACCTGGTTGCCCATTTATCCCAAAGTTGTCCAACAATATTGCTTAAAAAGTTGCCGTGTGTATCATCAGCATTAATTTTAGTGTCTGTTTACTAAAATAACCTTGGCTCAAATGTTAACATAATGCTCATTTTTAGATGAACTCTCCTTTTAAGTGTACAGTGCCTTGTTGTGCCAGCGTCAGTTTAAGTTAGTTTTAATGTTTTTGATTATTGTGAATTTCTTTATTTCAGTTAACAAAAATGTTTTGTGATCAGTAGTTTGAGTCTTATGCTGATGATACACAGGGCAACATTTTGAACAATCTTACCAGGCAATTTTGCAAAGCGATGATGCTCTACTACCTTTCTATTAAGAACAAGAGAACAGGTCTGCATCAATAGACTAGTGGTTAAGTGCGCTGGTATATAGCACTGAGCTGCTCACAGTGACCCGAGTTTGATTTCCAGCTTTAGGTCCTTTGCCAATCCGACCCCCCTCTGGAGAAGCTGCTCCCCTTGTATTCCTGTCTAAACTCCACTGTCATATTTAATAAAGGTGATATCCCCTAAAAATATAATGAAAAAACAAACTAATGGGTACAAATAGTACTGTATGTCACACATAACCATAATTAGTTGCTCCATGGCTGACCTGGTTGCCCATTTTATTGCATAATTTCCAGCAATACTGCTTAAAAAGTTGCCCTGTTTATCATCAGCATTAATTTTAGTGTCTGTTTACTAAAATAACCTTGGCTCAAATGTTAACAGAATGCTCGTTTTTAGATGAACTCTCCCTTTAAGTGAACAGTGTCAGCTTGACAATTCAAAGACTGCTGTGTTGTGCCAGAGTCCATTCAGTTAGTTTTGGTGTTTTCATTCATCAAGAATTTCTTATTTTATTTCAGTTAACAACTTTTATTTACTTTTATTTTTCCTCTACTGAAATAACTTTGGCTCAAATGTTAACAATACTTTAATTTTAGATGAACTCTCCCTTTAAGTGAACAGTGCGTCAGCTCTAAATTGAGTGACTGCCTTGTTGTGTCAGCGTCAGTTGTAGTCAGTTGTAGTTAGTTTTAGTTTTTCATTTATTGTGAATTTCTTATTTTATTTCCATTAGTGGGGGTTGCACAGTGACTCAGTGGTTAGCACTGTTGCCTTACAGCAACAAGGTTGCTGGTTTGAGCCAAGAGTGGTTCTGTGTGGAGTTTGCATGTTCTCCCTGTGTTGGCATGGGTTTCCTTCGAGTGCTCCGGTTTCTCCCACAGTCCAAACACATATGCTATAGGTGAATTGGAGAAAATAATTTGGCTGCAGTGTACGAGTTTGTGTGTGAATAAGTGTGTATGGGTGTCTCCCAGTACTGGGTTGCAGCTGAAAGTGTAAAAAATATATATATATATATGATGGTATAGTTGGCGGTTCATTCCGCTGTGGCGACCTCTGAAATAGAGACTAAGCTGAAGGAAAATGAATGAATGCAAATGTTTTTTGACCAATAGTTTTAGTCTTACACTGATGATACACAGGGCAACTTTTTGAGCAATATTGCTGGACAACTTTGGGATATGATGCCATATAATTGCAACCAGGTCAGACAGGGCAACTAATTAGGGTAATGGGTGACAAATACAATATTGTCGCCCATTCGTAATAGAAACGTTAGCCAAGCAACATTGCTCAAAAGGTTGCCCCGTGTATCATCAGCATAAGACTACTTTTTCATTAGTTTTAGTTTCGCATTAGATTTTGTTTCCGTTTACTAAAATAATCTTTGCTCAAATGTTAACAGAATGTTCATTTTTAGATGAACTGTCTCTTCAAGTGAACAGTGCGTCAGCTCTGAAGTTCATAGACTGCCTTGTTGCGACAGCGTCACATTAGCTCTTCAATATGAGTGATTTCTGTCTGGAGCGGTGCGAGTTGTCGTGTGATGTTAGGAGTGAGTTGTGTCTACAGGAACAGCTGGTGTCTGGTGTCCGAGAGAGAGAGACTTTCCTCCGATGGGCATGAAGATCTCCATGGGCACCGACAGTTGGGCCTGCAAAAACAGAGATTATGCCATGGAGCCGGAATGTGAGGCCGGGAAAATCACTGTCTGAGAGAAAGGGAGAAGAAGCAAGATGAAGGTCTGTTGTGTTGCTGCAGTTGGCTTTGAGTCATGGTGTTTCTCAGAAGACTTTAGAGCGGAGGGGACAGGAATTTACAAGCAGACTGGGTTTTGCTAAAAGGGAATCAGTCCATGACAAACTATTACAAGAGGTCAAGGGCTTGTCATCTTCAAGTTGTTCAAGTTTTCAGAGACTTATCTCCAGACTTTTGTGTTGAAAATCAGTTGTTATGAAATGCACGTCTATCATAGTTTTTCTCATGGAAAAGAAAATGAGATGTTTGGTAGAAAGTCAAGGCTGTTTTTCTCTTTGAGGCAAAAGAGACAGAAAAAATATTCATTCATTTTTTTCAGCTCAGTCCATTTATTAATCTGGGGTCGCCACAGCGGAATGAACCGCCAACTTATCCAGCACATGTTTTATGCAGCAGATGCCCTTCCAGTCGCAAACCAACACTGGCAAACACCCACACACTCTTGCCCACACTCACTCACATACACTACAACAAGTTTAGCTTCTTTAGTTGACCTATAGCGCATGTGTTTGGACTGTGGTGGAAGCCGGTGCATCTGGAGGAAACCCACACGAAAACAGAGAACAACCAAACTCCACACAGAAATGCTAGCTGACTCAGCCGAGGCTCGAACCAGCAACCTTCTTGCTGAGCCCCGATTGTGCCTCCCCCAAAAAAATATTTATTTATTTATTAATTGATATTATTTGATTATTTTTTTATATTATTTTATATATTTAGATTCCAACGTATATTTGAATTGTTTTGAAAATATTGTTAAAGGGTCACAAAACACCAAAACACATTTTTTGAGCTGTTGACAGTCGTATATGTGTCCCACACTGCTAAAAACACTATTAGGACACCTATATTTCACTAAAAAGTGTAAATTGGTTGTTTTTGCGTTATTTCAAGCAAATTCGTACTTCCGGTTTGAAACGAATTTTTGAAGCTGCGTCACGGTCATGACATAATAGCGTGTATTCCAGCGTGCAGACTGGACGCCTGTGCCAGAGTGTGTCTTATTATGTCTTACAGTGTGATGCATTAATGCATGAGTAAGGCTTGGTTCAAACCAATCAGCGCGCTCTATTGTGCAACTTCATTAATATTCATTACTGTGTTTACACGACATAGACGCCACGTTGTGTTGGCAAAACAAGCGTGAAGTGTTGCTTTTATAGTTTGCTGCAGTTAAGTTTCGTTTTCATTTTCTCTCTGTGAGAGTTCATCTGGATCACGTGTGGATTAACAGTGTACGCGACGCTTGACAACAATAACTTACATGTCTAAGGAGGATTATTGTTTACCTGAGAGCTGTTCTCATCTACAAACGTTGAGATCGGATTCGCTTGTAGTCTTCTCTTCATAAAGATGCGGCTCTAGTTGCTGTGGATTGTCCTGTCTCTACAGATTTGGTAAGTGAGCGACCAGTGCTCTTTGTTTATTCAGTTTGTTCGTATCGAACTAAGTTAACTATTGCACCGAGTGCAAATATGTTAGGACCACAACCAAACTTTAACTTCGTGTAGGGTTTTTAACCGCATTTTGTGACCGGAATAACACACGCGGCTTTCTGACACTACCTGCCGAGTGCATCTAAGTTTCCGGAAAATGCTGAGGTTTTTTTCTCTCATTCGCCGTGCGGTATCAAACATTGCATGAAAAATACACGCTTAGAGCAGTTCCTCGAATCAAATATCTCGTTTGTCGCGAGGGGCATGAATGAATTCCCTGAATGAAAGAGCCAAACTGCAGTTAAAGTCCACCATTTAATAATTTGGCAAATAATTCGACTACAGATGTCCATGTAGGTTAAACACCATCACTTTCTCCTGTGTGTATTTTGACTGAAACTCACGCGTGCCCAAATAGACACTCCTACACCCTCCCACTTTTCTTCCTCCGACACTCCCCCCTAAACAGATCTGGACACGCCCACTTTTCTGACTTTTTCCAAAGTAGAGGTGTGAAAACACCCTGCTGAAACGAGGGGGTTTCATGGCCCTTTAAAGTTAAAACCTTAAATATTTTTTACACACACACACACACACTATGTATTTATATAGACACACTGTTTTCTGAAATGTTTTTCTATTTATTTTATGTAATCAGATCAGTTTTCATAGCATTTATACTGTATTGGAGAGAGCTTAACGTGCTGCAATTTAAGAAAACACATGCAATTACAAAAAACACCAGCAAATTAAGAAAAGATCCTACTCCATTTGACAGCACATATGTTGCAAATTCTCAGCATTTTTAAAAAATGCACTGCATTTTCCCACAACACAAACTAATTAATAAAACCCTGCATTTTCTCGCAATGCAAACAATTAATGAACACTTGCTGAGTTTTCTTACAACACTTTCAAACAGCACGGAACACAAAGGAAATGTTTTAAGGGGACACTAAAATTTGACTGACCCAGCTATATAGATTATGATTATTTAGGCTAATAAATACAAAAGACAAGGGAATCAGGATGTTAAAATTAACAAACAAAAAACCCACCTTTTAAAGATCACCTACATCTTCACTGAGCAACATTCACAGCACAGCGACACCTATTATGTTTGTGGGTCCACTGTTTTTTGTTTTTTGCAAGTGTTATGAGAAAATGCAGCACATTTTCGTAAGTTGTGAGATAATGTGGCACGTTTGATTAATTTGTTTGCTTTGCTGGAAAATACAGAGCGTATTAATGTGTTTGCGTTGTGAGGATTTGCAACACGTGTGCTGTCAACTGGATGAAGATCTTTCTTAATTTGCTAAAGTTTTTTTGTAATTGCACATTTTCTGAAATTGCAGCATGTTAAGCTCTCTCAGCCACCGTAATGGACTGATAAATTAAATATACCTGATTTGTAAAGGTGGCTGATTTAATATTTTGATAAAAGAAGACTGTTAGCTTGTAAAACTGAAGCGAATCACATTTGAGCTCAACTTTAACTTTCATTAAATCTTATATCTTTTTTTTTATTTTCTATTTTATTTATTTATTAGTTTTTTTAATATTTTAAATGATCAAATCTTTTAATGAATTGAATAAATTGACTGGTATCATGTTTATTGTTTATTTATTTACTCATTTATGCATTTTTATAGAACTTGTGGCACATCATGGGCAATTTTTTTTTGGAATATCGAAATACTTGGGGGTGGCACAGGGATGCAGTGGGTAGCACAATGGCCTTACAGCAAGAAGGTCACTGGTTCAAGCTTCGGCTGGGTCAGTAGGCATTTCTATGTGGGGTTTGAATGTTCTCCCTGTGTTGGTGTGGGTTTCCTCCAGGTGCTCCGGTTTCCCCCACAAGTCCAAAGACATGTGATACAGGTGAATTGATTTAGCTAAATTGTCTGTAGTGTATGTGTGAATGAGTGTGTATGGATGTTTCCCAGTGGTGAATTGCAGCTAAAAGGGCATCCACTGCACAAAACATATGCTGGATAAGTTGGCGGTTCATTCTTCGGTGGCGATCCCAGATTAATAAAGTGACTAAGCCGAAAAGAAAATGAATGGATGGAATATTTTGGAATATAGTTCACGTTAGACACATTTCTTGTTTAAAAAGCAAACCTTTACGTCATCTTCATCATACTTTTCTATGCTCAAAATCGCTGTGACTGCAAAACTAATTGCCCTAATAATAATGACAACAGATGCTTTGCTGCCTGCCTTGCCTAGTTTTGATTGCATGACCCCCTGACCCTTGCCTTTATTTGAGAGCACACGGCCGCAGTAAATGAATGAGTGGCCGTCTCCACCAGACTGAGGTTATGAAGGATTATTGACTCAGGTTTTATAAATATTTAATGCTCACATTAAAAACTATGGCAGAGGATGGCCATTAGGCCGGCCGTAATAAAGAGGCTTTCTGTGTGATTGAGTGAGGTGAGGGCCGAGCAGGGGCCGACCAGGGGCCACTCTTTGATGAAGACACAACAGAACACGGGTGGAAGGTTCTGTCCTTGCGTTTATTTAATCCCAGGAATAGCACGCGGACTGTACGGCGACGCCGATTTTTCAGATCGGCAGCTGCCTGCGTAATTGCTTCAGCGGACTTCATGTTTTTTATGAGCGCAGAATAATTATGTATAACTCCATAAAGCTTGCATCGTTCCACATCATAATCGAAGAAGAAAACATCGGACATTAGCGAATTCCCAAAACGCATCGGATCTGCATTTGCAGGACTTTCAATGGCTGCTCTGAAGAGGATGATAAATGCTCCTTCATACATTCATAATGTAACTGTGGTCATTTTTTTGTTGTTTTATTTGGTTACACAAGATTGATATACTCACAAAGAAACAGACGCAGGCGTATACGGCGTGGCAGCAACAGCGGACGTTTGCCCCGAATGGCAGGCGACCAAAAATCGATCTCTAATCTGATTGGGGGGATGTTTTATTACCTCTGATAGAATTTAGATTTTCTCTGAAGCAATTTCTCCAGCGGATAAAAGAAGCTATTTAAGGCTAGAACAGGCGATTTCATTCTGCGAGCCCTTATAAAGACTATTGTCCAGTTTGTTCATTGTGCTAATTGTAGGAGACACCGATGCAGTGTCCTCCGCAAGTAGACGCTCAGGTTATCTGGCTACAGATCGCCCAGTCCAGGCAAATAGGCACAACGGATCACATTCAAATGCTGTTCTTTGGCATATTGACACCGTAGCTATCAGTCGGGCCTGTTATCTGACTGAAGGCCTGATCTATGCCAGCGGGCGGTCGCATAATAACCTGCGAAATCAGTTATGCAGAGACTCAGCCTTCCCCTTAATTGTCCACATTGTGAGTAAGAAAACACGCGGCGAGCGCTGTTGTCTTGATG
>NC_141032.1:45070000-45155000 GCF_052040795.2 Danio rerio | reverse complement strand
ACACAAGCTTTTTCAACTCTGAGCACAAATTTTCTATAGGATTGACATCAGGGCTTTGTGATGGCCACTCCAATGGTCCTTAAAGCACATTTGAACTAATTTGGCAGAATGTTTAGGGTCGTGGTCTGTTTGAAAAACCCATTTGTGGCCAAGTTTTAATTTCCTGGCTGATGTCTTGAGATGTTCCTTCAGTATTTCCACATAATGTTTTTTCTTCATGATGCCATCTATGCTGTGAAGTGGACCAGTCCCTCCTGCAGCAAAACAACCCCACAACATGATGCTGCCGCCCCCATACTTCACAGTTGTGATGGTGTTCCTGGGCTTGTAAGCTTTCCTCTTTGTCCTCCAAATGTAACACTGGTCATTATGGCCAAACAGTTCAATCTTAGTTCCATCAGACCACAGGACATGTCTCCAAAAATTAGGCTTTTTCCCAGTGTCATTTAGCAAATTGTAATCTGGCTTTGTTGTTTATTCTGGCTTGTTGATTTCCCCATGTTGTCACACAAGGAAGCAGCATGTTTGAGGTTTTCCTTAAATATTGTTCTACAGTTGTGCCTCCAGTTAACTCAAATGTTGTCAATTAGCCAATCAGAAACTTCCAAAACCTTGACACCATCATCTGAGCTTTTTCAGAGGCAGAATAATCTTATTGTATGTAAACTTGACTTTCAAGAAAAGTTATAACAATTTTTCAAAAAAAATTCTCTCTCATTATTCTGCATCTAAGCATAACAGAAACAAATGTGATAATCCTAACTTAACCTAAAAGAGAAAAGTTTAGTCACTTTAACATCTGACTTTTTTTTTTAATTGTCATGTGCCTATTTATACAGTGGATTTAAACTTCTGCTTTCAACTGTATATCATATAGCACAATCAGGGTGTGAATTACGGGGGGGGGGGGGGGGGGGGGGGTGGGTTAGCTTTCTCTGATTTATATATATATATATATATATATATATATATTATAATTTTAAATTCAATTTTATTATTATTAAGCTTTTCAACAGAACAACAGTGGTACTGGTTTCTTGTGACGACAAGTACAGCAATTTTTGTTTGACATTCAAATGCGTACAAATGCTTGAAAGCAAAGAAAAGAAAATTATAAACCAAATTTAGAAAGATACAGTCACTGAGTTACTTCAAGAAAATTATTAGCCTATTAAGCTACTTTTTTTCCCGATAGCCTTCTGAACAAACCATCGGTATACAATAACTTGCCTAATTACACTAACCTGCCTAGTTAACCCAACCTAGTTAAGCCTTTAAATGTCACTTTAAGCTGTATAGAAGTGTCTTTAAAAATATGTAATTAAATATTATTTACTGTCATCATGGCAAATATAAAAAAAAAATCAGTTACTAAAGATGAGTTATTAAAACTATTGTTTAGAAATGTGTTGAAAATCTTCTTTCCGTTAAACAGAAATTGGGGAAAAAATAAACAACAGGTCTAATAATTCACGTTGGCTAATAATTCTGACTTCAACTGTATGTTACAGGTTTTCAGTTTTCCTCAAAATTGCCTAAAAGCCACATATTTAGCATATAAACAGAATAAACAAACTTATAAAGGTTTGGAACCGCTTGAACTTTCCCTTTTAAGTATTCAATTTAGAGTTGCTAATTACTTTAATGTGCATGTAATATTTTTCATGTTATTTCCTCAACAGATGTACTGTATGAAGTATGACCTGTTCTCTGCAGTATGCTATCACACGACAAATAAGGTCAGTAGTTGCTCTGTGAATGTAGAACCATAAAATATAGACCATTTTAAGGGGATAAACAATAAGTCCTAACATATTTCCTGTTTTACTTTTTGAATTTCCATAGATACTGAGAATCCAAAAAGGTCTGCATGTTGATAAACAATGTTATGACAGGTGTTCTAATGTTAGGTTATGATTGAATCGCCTCTTGTTATAGTTAGGAAATAGTTTGACAACAAGCAGGAAATGTTCATGGGCCAATGATATCACCACATTGAAATGGTATCCATCATAACAAACATTTTAGTATCCCAAAATGACCAGTCAGCATCCAGTGGAAACTTTGTGCTGTATAATTAATGTCTACTGTATATGTCAGTTTAAAAACGATTTATTATTATTATTATTATTATTATTATTATTATTATTATTATTATTATTATTACATTTATTTGTACATTTATTATTATTATTAGGATTATTATTATATTTTTTATAACAATAATAATTATAATAATAATAATAATTATTATTATTATTATTATTATTAATATTTATTACATCTATTATATTTATAATAATAATAATAATAATAATAATAGTTATTATTATTATTATTATTGTTGTTGTTGTTGTTGTTGTTGTTGTTGTTATTATTATTATATTTAATATTACATTTTTATTATTATTATTATTATTACATTTATTATATATTATTATTAGTATTATTATTAGTAGTAGTAGAAGTAGTATTGTTGTTGTTATTATTATTACATTTATTATATTTATTATTATTATTATTATTATTATTATTACATTTATTATATTTACTACTATTATTATTATTCTTATTTTATTTTTATTATTATTACATTCATTACAATTATTATTATTATTGTTGTTGTTGTTGTTGTTGTTGTTGTTGTTATTATTACATTTATTATTATTATTATTATTATTATTATATTTATTCTTATATTTTTACTGTTTTTATTATTATTATTATTATTATTATTGACGCTGTTTGAAATAGTAACATTTGTACTTTTCTTCTGTCCTTTAATGTTAAACTCAGAATTTTTGGGGGGAGTAAGAAAAGACCAAAATAAGATGGCAGGGAGAAATTGGTCACAGACAATACTTTAATTAAATATTATGTAAAATGAACAACTTTGTACAATAAAATGTAGAAATGTGGCCATAAAACAACTCAAATGAAACATACATGAGCCAGAAAAAAAGGCATTTGTTCTTTACAGAGCTTGTGTTTGGTGAAGTCTTCGTCGTGTGGTACTTAATTAGACTAAAAGACAAAAGCAGATCGCAGAAATGATGAAATCCGCAAGCGCGCTTCACATAACCTTGACTTTTTCTTACTTTCAGGGTGACCTCATGGGCTCCTCCACTTGGCCGAGCTTTGTTGAGCCATCACAAAGCAAATACATTGTACATTCATCATTTCTTTCTTTCTACAGCTGCCTTTGCTTCCTGCAGCTAAAGGAAACTTGTGTGCCGACTGCCAAGAGGAAACATCCGCTTTTGGTATGAAACAGAAAGAACATTACAACATTTACAAAGCCTGAAGTGCAAAAGAAAAACGAAAGCCTCCGATTAAAAAAAAAATAAAAAATAGATATATTAAATCATAAAATAAAAAAATTGCGGATTTTGGCACGACTCAAAAAATCAAAAGATTATCGAGAAAGAAGAAGTAGGTGATAATGATTTTGGCTATGCTACCGTGTCATGAATTACTTACAAAATGAGATTTACAATATAGAACATCTTCATCTTTGTTGTCCATATATGATACAAAAACTAAACTTTCATTTGTTTTCATTCCCTTTGAACGCTGTTAGACTCGAGGGAATAGGGTGAAATTAATGTTAAAGACAAACTGACAAAATAGTCCGAAAAAGATGAGGGGTCACAATAATTATTTTTTATTTTAGTAAAAAAATGTTTGTGCTTTTTACACCATTGATCTGAATGGAATAATGAGATTCACTGTGGTGCACGTTCGTCATTAAAACAGCAGAAAGGTTTCTCTCATGAGATTCACCGGGAAGCCTTTTGTTTCTGACATATTTTAATAAACATTAGTAACTGATGTATATTTCCATTGCAGATATTTTTTTCCTTTTCTTTTTTCATTCTTGATCCCTGTAAACATGGTTGAGTTATGTGGCAAAGTCATGGTGGCAGGTAAAAATGACTTCTTTTTTTTTTTTTTTTCTTTACATTCTACAAAAACAAAATTTACAACCACAATTGGATTTCCCCCCCGGGGCGGCTTGACATGCACTTTATCTACTAATATTATTACAGCCAGGTGACACAAACAATTTATTTGACTATACAACAAACAGTTTTCTTTCAAAAAAAGTACTTTTTTCAGATAACTTAAAAATGAATATAAAAATAAAGAATGGATTTGACTGCTCCTCAAACAAACAAAATCAAATGGAAAGTCTGATGACATTTTAAAAAAATCTGAATTACAAATGAAATGCGCAGACGATACAATCTATCGGTACAAAACATCGAATGTAGGCGATAATTCTTGGCTAAACCTTCATCGTAATTTTGGCCATCCAAAACAATTACATGTGAGATCAACGAAAGCGCAAACGAACCGATGGAAAGCAATATACAAAATTCCAAAGACAATTTCAAAGATAAATACAATATTTATAATTGATATGTTACAAAAAATTCCCTTAGTGACCGCAAGTGTTTGTGTGAAAGTGTTGCAATGTATAAGACAATTTTACTCCTAACTGTAGGAATAAAACTCTGTACTAAATATTTAAGTGAATCTGGAAAATTCAAGACAAGTGTATAAATATTTAGCTACAACTTTGGCAAAATCACAAAAGTCTACAATTGTATAACCACATACAAAACACATTAGGGAGTAAGGAGCTAGAGGTATAAGGACAACTTTCTGGTACAAGAAACAGACTTCACAGTAGCCTAAGAATGCAATAGTATACAGTGCTAGCAAAAAGTTGAAAAACATTGCAGATCACACTCGCTTTACAGGAAGCTTTAGCAGTGGAAATGTCTTCTTTTTTTGTTCGTTTTTTCCTCTTTTTTTAACCAACAGACAGTAGCGCTTCGTCTCTGTTAGTGTGCTTGTTGAAGGCAAGAGAAGAATTTTCGCAATATCAAAGTTACATTTCTACCTACAATAAGTTACAAAGTTCATTTCTGCCAAATGAACTGAACGTTCCGTTCGTTCTTCCTTGCCTTTCTTTTTGATTTATAAATCATATATCTTATATTATTTCCAGTTTATTGGCTCTGTATATATTGGCCCCCTTTTATTACCACAATCAAAAAAACAAAACAAAAATAAAAAAAAATAACAAAAAAGGAAAATGAATTCACATTATGAAGATGTGCGGCGGCAGCACATCGGTGAAAGAGAAACATTCTTACACATTTTTTTTTTCTGTTATCAGTGTTTTCATCAAATGGCATATCCACAATGTTTCTTCCCACACATAGCAAGAACATAGCCAAGATTAAACCAGAAATGTTTATACAAAATAGGTACATTTTGTTCTTTTTTTTTGTTGTTTCTTTTTCCAGATCGTGAAAATATGACAAGAGATTCAGTCAATAAAATGAAAGTGTTCATGACCAAGTCGCTTGCGTTTCGATTTCCAATAAACTTTGAAAACAAAGTGTCTTTTTCCAACAGAAGTGGCTGCTGATTAACTTCATGACGAATGACGGCTCCGAGGAAGATCCTCCATACAACAACATACTACTCTTCGTCCTCAGCGAAGAGACTGCTGCTTTACAATGGAAGGGAGTGCAATTTACATGGGGGGGACCACCAGTCCGGACATGGCTGAAAGAGAAAGAGAAACAATTTTAGCACGGGAGGTCCCGAGACGCCTGCACAGAGAACAAAAAAGAAACACTGAAGTAAGTGTGTCACTCGCATTTCACAAAATACTCGACTCGAAAGGCGCTGGGGATGTTTGCAAAATGGAGGCTGTTGCCGAGGGGGGGAGGGTTCGGGAGTGATTGAGTGAAATGTGCTTCACCAACAAGACGTGCTGGAAAGACTTCACTTTTTGAAAGAGGAGCTTTCTGACATTTTGAGGAGAAAGCATCCTGGCTCCCACATGTGTGATATTTCTCTTAGCGTTTTGTTAATGGCAAACAGTGGGCCAGACTCCCAGGAGAGGGTCCCTGCTGACAGCCGAGAAACAACACGGTCACTTCTGCTAACGTCTTGTAGACCCGCGGTCTCCCCTCCTCAGTCAGCAACCAGACACCCCTCGGCTTTGCCCAAATTGAAATCTTCGCCTCGCTCCCTCCTGCCATTACCGGAGCCGGGTAGACGCTGGAAAACCATTTGCATTCTTCTGTCAGCCCCTATTTGGTTCCCTTAGCGTGACATCTAAAGAAGGCCGGACTAGGTCGTCGTAGGCCCGCCCAATCGCAAAGATTGATGCACTCGCTCGTTTCCGCAATTAGGTGTCTAGTGAGGTGCCAGGGGAGGGGAAAACGGGAAGAAAGCTCTTTTGCCGCTTTCAACTTATTTGTAGAGTCATGCTTGGAGTGCTTTTAAGTTTGCCAAGGCATCTGATGTTGTGGCATTCCTCATTAATTTCTGCAAACCACATATTAATAAGTAGACGCATGTAGCGGCATGAACTTTAATTTCTCAGTTCATTAGGTCTAACATTATTAATCTCGCTTGCGCACGCTATGGCTAAAACATGTTTTCAAAGCAAACAACTGGGCCTTGACGGAGAGCAAATACGAGCGCACTAAACAGCCAGAGTAAGTCTTTAATTTGCCGAACGACGCCGCCCTGCCGAGAATACGGTGAGCTCTTTCGCTCTCGCTCTTTCTTTTTATAATCACATTCAACCTGGGTTATAATCACTTCTTCTGCTGTTGAGATCCTCTCTGGCGCTGTTATTCGACGTGGGGTGAGCGAGCATAGCAAGGCGTTAACATTTCTGCCCTTTCAGATCCCAACTATTGTAGGAAGCATCAATTTTTAACTCGCTACAGTATTCTGAGGACCTTGCACAGGTAAGGAGAAAGCAGGGAGATCATTACATACATTCAACTCAGCTCGAACGAGACTCTGAATAATGAAGGAGTGTCAATTTGATTTGCGCAAGATATTTCCGAATTATTGCAATCCCAGCCACTCGAGTATGCAATCTCATGAGACACTTAACTTTGCTTAATCATTAATGAAAGATAAATAAATCAATAAACACACCCACACATGCACATGCATTCCACATGCCCACATGCATAATGCGTTCTTGCACTTATCCGACCACTCATCCATCCGCCCATCCACGCACGAATGCATAATTGATGCGGGCGGGAGGCCATGTTCGTTAAACCACGGGGATGGCGGATGGGTGGCGCTCTGGGTACCAGAGTGCAATAATGCGACCCAACAGGTGAGGCAACTGCGGGGCGTTCTAAAAGCAGGGAGTCGGCTCTCACCTTGAAGTCCATTGCCATTTGCACTGGTGCAAGAAGGAGGTGGAGATGCTTGGGGCCTGACAACTGGAGCAAAGGCGCTTTTTTGTTTCACTGCAGAGATGACATTGGCAGGTGAGAATGAGAAAATGCCGTGTGTACTGCTACAGTTTGAAGAGAGGCTGACCGAAGAGGCTGCCATGGTAGGGCTCGACGGAACTACTGCAACAAAGCAGACATAGTCACCACTCAGAGAGAGTTCACTTCTTACAGACGAAGAGTCAGAGAGCCGGGCCTCGCCTCTTTTTCAAATCATATTCATGGAATGGAAACAAATCAGGGAGGAATGGTTATGAGGGAAAAAATTTGGGTCATTTTTGGGGGGGGGACTAAAAACAAACGAGCAAATCAATCAGGTAAATGGAGTTGAAATGGGATGAGAGATGTCCTGCCTTGGCCACTTTCTGGATAATAGGCGTTCTTATCGACTCTGATTGGGTCACTTTGCCGAAAACATTTGAGATTTTTAATTGTTTGGGTTTTTTTTTTTGATTTTGAGTGCTGTTTTGGTGGCCTGCTTTATAATTGCAGTTTTTTTTTTTGTTGTTGGTTTCAATCAGCTGCTTTGATTGGTCGGATTTGCTAAATGTCTCGGTTGTTCAGCCTCCAGAGTCACCCCTCCTTTTATCCAGTAGCACACATTCCCAAAAGATAACAAAACAAACCAACAAACAAACAACCAACAGAACAACAACAAAGGAGTGTCGAAAAGAAAGGGAAGCACAGGTGGGGACAGAGAGAGCGGGGAGCTCGTCATTACCTTGATACTTACTGCCGTAGGGAGAGTTCGCAGAGGAGCCATTTAAGAAGCCCGGTGAACTAGGTACACCCAAGTTGGGCATCCCTGTGTTGCCGTAGCCGTTCATGCTGTTGCTGACAGTGTTGTAGTTGGACTGCTGCGGGGTGCTGCTAGGCACGTAACCGCGAGGTGACACACTGCTCGTGTTGCGACTGTAGCCCACTGTGGATAGAAAGACTTTGGTTAAAAGCTGCCACAATTTGCATTATGTACAATAAGATGAAACAATTTATAAGCATGTGTGTTTATTTAAAAGTGAAATATAGTCGTTCGTGTTCCTTCGGCTTAGTCTCTGATTTATCAGAGGACTGAACTAACTACTCTGGTATAGGTTTTCCATAGTGGATGCACAACCTAGCACGTATTGGGAAACACCAATACACTTTGTACTTTAAGGGAGCGAATGTCCTTCCAGCTGCAACTTAGAACTGGGAAACACACTCATTCACACACATATACTACGGCCAGGTTTACTCAATTCACCTATAGCGCATGTGTTTGGACTGTGGGGGAAACCGAAGCACCCTGTTGAACAACATGCAAACTTCACACAGAAATGCCAACTGATCTGGCTTGGACTCGAACCAGCGGCCTTCTTACTGTGAGGCAACAGTGCTAAACCAGGTGCCACCCTGCTAATTGAAATATATGGATTTAAAACCCTTAACAATTTGTACTACCATTCCTTCGCCTTGACTGCTGTTTTCTAAATGATTTGTACAGTAATCTGTAGTACAACTCAACCTGTTAAAGTGGCCGTTCCACACAGCAGTGCGATAAATTCACCACCATGTATGTAAGGAGGATATTCAGCGTCCTAGTGTGTATTCCGGTGTGATTTTTCCCTGTCCTGACCTGAGTGGAGGCAACAATGGAACAGGTGTAAACCTATTATCAGTACACTGGCTAAATGCAGTGTGTGAGATAGCGCTGCGTGTTCTGGCAGGCTGGCAGCGGAGAGATGGCGACAGGGTCAGGCACCTCCTGGGATCTATGCTATACACAGCCAGGAGAGATAAAGCTGCAGCCGGCCTGTGCCATGATTCATGCTGCTAGCAGATTGCTAATGTTCGCTAATCGTCGCAAGCACTTTCTACCGACGTATATAACTCATTTTGTTATTCGAGGATGAATAACTAAAGTGCTTAGCAGGTTCTTTAGCAAGGCCATGCTGCTTAGGCAAGTCTGTTTGGATCATTTTGAAGGGAGTTTGGACACTGATAGATCAGTTTTTAACATGCTAAATTCCATTTGTCGCTGCATACCTTGTGAGGTCTCTGAAACATTGACAGCAAGCTGACTGCTGAATGAGTTGACTCCCATCATTCCACCGTGAGAGGCTGTGTTGGCAAGGGACGGGATCTGGTTGTGGTTACGTGGGACACTGTATAAAGCCTCTGCGATATCTGCGGCCCTCTTCAGGATGATCTCCTACCACACGGGAGACAAACAGGAGAGTTATTGGTCCATTCTCAAAGCTATTCCTTGAACATTTAGTGAAAATGGAACATTTATGAAACATATACATATATATAGACACATAAATATGTATTTTTCTGTAGGTAAAAGTACATGGCAGCACGTTTGCATCTGTTTCGCAATAGTTGTATTGCAATGTCCTCACCTCTGTGCTACTCGGCTAGGGGAAAATAATGTAATGGATCATTTCTTCTGAATATGTATTAGACCTCTCAAGCATAGCTGGACCGCTCTGTGGAGTATATTCTAGAAGTGCACCTTTTAGGGCCAAGTTCAAGGTTATACTCCCATTTAAATAAGCCTGTATATGGCTGCGTGCATGCGTTTTGAGTGATTAACTCGTCACTTCGCACCAAGAGTCGCAGCCGTGAATGAAAGTGTGAAGAAGAAAAAGCTTTCACCCAGCTACAGTACAAAGGCCCCCAGCAAGCTTTGAAACATACAGGATTGTTGCAAAAGGAGACGAATGCTGATTTAATTACTGCCACCATGCAAAGGAAGGGAAAAGCAAAGGTGCTTCATTAGCATGAGTTTGTACCTGGTTGTTGTGTGGCATCCCGTACAGCGCTTCCACAAGGTCAGCGGCTCTCTTTAGCAACACCTCCTGCAATATGCAACATAATCAGTCATAAAGACATATAAACACCATCAGCCAGTGCATTGCACATGAACAATAAGCGTGCATGTGGGTCTAGGTAAATCATAAGCCTTTTATCTCCGGTTGGGGAAAGAATACACAAGCGGACGAGTGGAAACAAACCACTTTTTTAATTATATTTTATCGAATGCGTTCTTTTATTTCTTAGTCACATTTCATTTGACTTAGTTAGACTAGTGAAGTGATGTGTAACTTAAGCTAAATGAGTCAACATAAGGCCCTGCGTGTATTAAACAAACAAACACTAGCACGCGGCACTGAGTCAAACACAGACGCCACGTTCGGCTGCTAATTCCACGCACTTTAGCTCAGAAGAACAATGAGTCATTTTCCATATCTTAATTAAACTGGCAGAGTCCTCAAAGACAACATCTCACCCCTAATTCGTGCCCCAAATTTGCAGAAGAGTTCAATGCCCATTCCTCTTTCTTCAGGACAATAAAGTGAATTAGCTCGGGTTAATCTAGTTCTTTCATAATGACATTAGGAAATTTTTCAATTAACCCTCTTTCTCTGGCTGTTGTAAAGGACTTCATAAACGACTTCCTCTCCAGAGCAGGCTGAGAGGCTGTGCCCTGGGACACGGATGCAGGGAACTCTTGCTTATCCCTGGCTGCAAGCTTTCCAACACTTATAACACAACACGGATTAACCTGCCGCTTATTTTCCCTTCAAAAATCACACCTAAGCTGCCAATAAGGGGCATACGGCCGTGTCTCCAAAGCACTTGCTGCGAGCAGCTCGCTTGTTTTTTCTCACCAAAGACGTACTCAAGTTGTGTTTTGAGTAATAACATATTTTTTTTTTGTAAGATTTGCTGACTTATCAGATTGCAGGTCCACATTCACTACGTTGTCCTTGCATAGAGTACCTTCATCATGGCTCGATGGCGATTTCATTCCCATGCACAAGCGCCATGTTGGATCTGCGTTTATCAAGATTAATCGCAGGCCGGTGCGTTTTATAAAGACGCATTGCAAACCTGAGTCTAAACAGATGACTGGTTCTTCAAATGGGCGTTTAGGTCTGAAATTGGGGGGCTCTGTTTCATGTCGCATGCATCTAGTTTGCATACAAATAAAGAATTACACTTGTCGTTCGGCAGGTAGTGTCAATGAAAGGCCCAGCTGTCCTACTCTGACTCTCAGCTCTCTCTCTCTAACCAAGATTAAGTGTTTTTCTGAGCCGCTAATAATTACTCATCATCTCAGTCATCATACCACAAGACGTCTTACATGCCTCCCAATTTCACCCAACGATTATCGCAATTAACGTCGCAGAACTTCACCCCCCCCTGGCCTACACCTACTTGAACTTCTCGTCCATATTCTGACAAGTTTAAGCAAAGGATCTCAAATCGAATCTGTCAATTGCTGCACGGTGCATTTGCTAATGAACCGGATTTAAAGGCGCACGTTGAAGTGCGTGTCAAATGTGTCAGCCAATCAGCACAGAGGATGTGAATGAGTTTGTTTTGTTCCAGCATGCCCCTCTCATCCACGCGGCCTCATGCTGAGAATATGATTAGCGGTGAGCGGTGTTCGAAAAGCATTTCCATGTAAATTTCAGAGCGGCGGCGTTAAGTGTAATTGACTCCCCTACTTCTTTTCTTCTTTTTTTTTCGCATCGACACAAGACTCCAGGTTAGACCGGGAACTATTTAAACCCGAAACGATCCCACGGCTTGTTTCGTGACAAATGCGAGAGCTTATTATTACAAGAGCCCATTGTTCCGCCAGTGGACGAGAATCGTTTAAACGAGGAAACTTGTTATTATCACTCTTGAATATTGTGAGTGGTATATATCACCACTGTTAAAGAAGCCAAGTGAGGTGAGGGGCTGGAGGTGCTAATGTCATTATAAAAGTGTAAAGCAATTATTCTGTTAGTTCTTGCCTGAGGTGATGAATACATTCAGGAGTGGGGGCCAATACGTGTAGCTACCTCGCAAAAGCCGAGAGAGAGAAGATGAATTTTAATGCATGGGTAATTGCTCAACTTGAATGCATTTCTAATAATTTTTCTTGTATATTAGATTGAACGGGAAGCGGAATAGATTGGTGTTTGCGAGCTGAAACAGGACGCCGAGGCTAATGGAACTGATGAATGCGACAATACTACTGACAGGTTACTACTATATGATTCGTAATAAAGATTATTTGATGGCACCTAAGTGAATGTATAGGGCCTGATCGGATTTTCATTTTAGTGTTTGTCTTGGCTTTATATCGAGACAAATGGATGACACTGATTTCAAACAAGGACTTAAAAGAAAGAGGATTGGAAGGTCCCTTTAGCAATCTCCTGCCTCATCACATGAGTGACTTCACATATTGCTTTTTACTCTCTCTTGCCGTCTTCGTATATAAACGCGCGCACTACTTGCCCCTCCTCTTAGATCAAGCAGCAAATTTTGATTTGATCTAAAATTAGGGAGGTAAACTGCAATTTTGGGCAGCTTGTAGTCTGAATATGTTATGGATTTCGACGAATAGGTTCTTTGAAGATAGTCTTGCTGTCCTGCTATTAGAAAATAAGGATAGGGTTAACAAAAAATAAATTGTAAACCCTAAAATCTATATCAGGGGCGCATTATCAACTATAAAGCAGAGGGTGAGCATGAGTGTGACTGCTTTACCCTATTGCTAACGCACTGTGTGTACATCCCTCCCCCTCGAAAGCTCTTATTACGACAGTCTGTCTCCTGCCCGTAACATCTAATGCAGCCGCTCCTCCCAGACGCTCTGCCTCTTATTGAGAATATGTGTAAGGGTCAATTGCTGCTTTGCGTGGAGCTGGCTGTGACCCTCGAATGCGATAGAGGTGCAGACGGCTGCGGTAACTATGATGAATCACTTGGCACTTTCATTTACATGCTGCTGAACTCACATTTGGGTCCATTAGAAGCCAAAATCAAATATTTATGTTGTTTATTGGAACTGCTCTGGTGTGATGGCCCTGTGTTGAGGGTTTACCTGAATTTGAAATGAGTGAAATCGTATGCACTTGAGAGGGAAAAAAAGCTGTTTTCATTACGGTTGTGTTATTTATGCTGCTGTTTTTCCTTTTAATATAATA
The DNA here is from genome assembly GCF_052040795.2 of Danio rerio. NCBI lineage: Eukaryota > Metazoa > Chordata > Actinopteri > Cypriniformes > Danionidae > Danio > Danio rerio. The sequence continues at coordinate 45,141,733 of NC_141032.1, read as the reverse complement.
CTAAACCTTGTTTGATGTCGGTCATATAACTATAAATGATTATTAAAAGGTTATAAAATATATATTTATTTATTTATTGTCAGATTTATGCAAAATATTAAAAAATACAATTTTCTTTTAGTTTCATAAGTGCTTGTTTATATATATATATATATATATATATATATATATATATATATATATATATATATATATATACATATATATATATATACATATATATATATATACATATATATATATATATATATATATATATATATATATATATATATATATATATATATATATATATATATATATATATATATAGAGTTGAAATCAGAATTATTTTTCTCCCTTTGAATTTTTTTTCTTTTTTTAAATATTTCCCAAATTATGTTTAACAGAGCAAGGAAATTTTCACAGTATCTCTGATAATATTTTTTCTTCTAGATAAAGTCTTATTTGTTTAATTTGGGCTAGAATAAAATTAGTTTAAAAAATTTTTAAACACCATTTTAAGGACAAAATTATTAGCCCTTTTAAGCTATATTTTTTTTCGCTAGTCTACAGAACAAACCATCGTTATACAATAACTTGCCTAACTACCCTAACCTGCCTAGTTAACCTAGTTATGCCTTTAAATGTCACTTTATAGCTGTATAGAAGTGTCTTGAAAAATATCTAGTCATGTATTTTTTACTGTCATCATGGCAAAGATAAAATAAATCAGTTATTAGAAATGAGTTATTAAAACTAATTCTCTACGTAAAAAAAAAAAAAAAATTCTCTAAGTTAAAAAGAAATTGGGGAAAAAAATATACAGGGGGCAAATAATTCTGAGTTCAACTGTATATAATGGATAGTTTAAAGCATTTACTGGAATGAGATTTCCTGTCCAGATATTGGCCTCCACAGAGACAGAGAGCCAAGTGTAATTGAAACACATCATGTGGCGCAGGGCAGAGTCTCACAAATTCTTAGTTTGGTGCGTGTCCGCGGGACGCTAGCGCCGTTTCAGAGCTGTTCAGCGCAAGTTAATGATACCGGCTGCTCCCATGCTGGGCTTTAATAGATATTTGTATGATATCTGTTATTAGGCCTCCGTGGTGGTCAACCCGCGCCGAGCACCCACGAACAGGGTACAAAATAATCTCTTAACATATTATTAAGAAAAGCCCTCGGCGTCACACTGCTCTCAGATGGGAAATTAGCACGTTTTCTATTAGCCAGGCACAAGTCATAGATCCTATCAAAGCCAAATGAGCAGAAAAAAGGGACAAATCAAAGAATGGGAAATAGAAAAGGTCCGACTGGAATGCTTTGTCTTTCATGTCACACATCAAAACAACAGAACTGTGATACGTGTCGACCACATGGGAACCGCAGGCAAACTGCATGATTTGTGGAATTTAGGCTGGGGAAAAATAAATAAATGGAGCTAAAAAGCCCAGAAAGAGGGCTTGCCCATATTAACGTGTGCAAAACTCATTTATTAACCTGCTAAGACAAGGACTTTTAACGGGAAGCTCTGTAAACAAAAGATTAAACTGGATCTAGCTTTGGAAAATGAAAGGAAAACAAGACCAAAATAATCACACATCTGAAAAAGGGCCTCCGCTTAGATTACAATCGCCACTGCCTACTGGGGTGGAAAAACACTTAATTGAACCATTTCGATGGGCTGAAAGTTTGCGCGATTCCGGCGGAATCCAAACACGCCGGATTGCATAGTGATGACTTGCCAAAAGCGATTGTATGCGTTTGCTCATCTAAGCCAGTGAATTGTTTCCCCATTTTGACATTTCTATGATAAATAGCTGCTTCACACAAGCACGCACACACACAGGATCACTGACCTTGGGCAACCTCTCCGGATCACCTGGATGTCTGGGAATGACCTTCTGCAGTCTCTGGAAGCCGTAGTCAATAGTTGGTTCGTTCAGTGCTAAACCGCAAAACAAGAAAGCCATCGGTTAGCATCCTGCCCAGGCAAAACAAATGAAGAGATTTGTGTTTTCATATGCGCCATCATAAATGTTATTACATTCGCTCCTGCACCCGTCATGCATTTTATTCCAGATAGGTCTGAGCATTTGAATAAAAGGTAATAACGTGGTGTGAAATACTCCATGTAGAGTCGCATCTATCACCTCTCCTATTTGGAAAAAAAACTAGGCTATAATTGATCAGATAAATTTAAAGAAGTTAGCGGATGCATTATGAATGAAACACAACACACACGCTCGATTGCGACTGTCAACCCTGTGAAGTCTGCATCAGTCCCACTTCCTGAAGCACCCGCTGGATTTATGGGCAACGGGCAATGATGACATATGTCTGGCTATTGCAACCCTTCAGATTTATCCCTCTTTCTCGCACTCTCTCCGCCATCGTGCGCTAAAGCAAAGCAGGCAGGAGGAACACTTCATCTTATGGAGCTTTAATAATCTGTGAATGGTTGACTACAAACTGATGTAGGGCGCTATCATTTCACAGCTGTGCCGGGGCTGGCCTCATGAAATTGCTGGCCACAAATAGTAATTAATCTTTTCTTTCACACACACACGCCGCACACACACACACATGTTCCCTCCTTCTCAAATTGGAATTTTGAGTATGAAGTGCTCCGGTTATAAATCAGACAGAGCTGCTCCCTATACAAGTGCATGAATCATAATCTCAACTTCCTGCTACTGCATGCATTGTGTTTAACAAGCTTTAGAAGAGCGCATGGAGGTCTATTATGGACGCGCTGGACTTTAAGCATGTGGAACAAATATGGACACCAGGACATGATGTTACGCGCTAGGGTGTAAGTGTAACGTTTTTTTTAAATTGTCTTAAATTTTATATACGAAGACAGTGTGTGTCATTTGGATTTGTGCTCATGCAAATGTCTTCTATGCATGTTTAATTACACCCCCCTCCCATTAATTCTAATGTCACTATATACGATTTAACAATAGTTCCAATTTAATGTGGCTAATTAGTACTCCAAAGCCTGATTCACAACGTTAACACTTCCCAATCACTTTAAATGGGGGACATCAACGTTGCCTGAAACTGAATTGTGGTTTCGTTTGCGGCGCTTCAGCTGCGTTCCTCGCAGTAGATGTTGGGAATTTTTCAACTTTAAGCGCCAATGTAAGTGTCAGCCGATCCGATCACGTTATGCAAATACCACAGCTCAGACAGTAACCAGTTGCTGTTTAATTTCATTGGCTGACGCTGCTATGATGATCGCAAATTTCAGACACGCTCTCCGTCAAGCATTGTCTCTGAAACCCCGTGTGAATAAGGCGTAATGATCTAGTCCCTAAATATGGTTTCTGTTTTATTTTTTAAATCTCTATGTGTTTATTATGAAGACATGGTGGCGCAGTGGGTAACGCTGTTGCTTCACAGCAGAAGCTCACATGGGTCAGTTGGCATTTCTGTGTGGAGTTTGAAAGTTCTCCTTGTATTGGCGTGGGTTCGCTCCAGTTTCCCCGACAGTCCAAACACATGCGCTATAGGTGTATTGGGCAAGCTAAATTGGCCGTAGTGTATGTGTGTATGTCCTGGTCCCCTAGATTGGGGGTTGAGCGTTGGGCTAACAACTCACCTCATAAAAACTAGATGTTACGAAACACCAATGTGGTACGGCTAAAATATCAACATATAAGTGAGTAAGTAAGGAAGGAAGAAAGAAAGGAAGGAAAGCAAGTGTTCATTATATATATATGACTTTAGAGGCTGGGATCCATTGACCACCATTGTATTTTTTCCTACTATGGAAGTAATTAATCCTAGCAGTTTGCATTCTTTAAAATATCGTCTTTTGTGTTAACCAGAAAAACAAAACACATAAAGGCTTGATAATAATGAACTTTTTGGGTAAACGATTTCTTTAAGGTATCTTTATGCATTACTTAAATGTGATCATCCATTAAAAGTGATTTACTTCACTATCATCAAAAACAGTATATGACCAATAACTAGAGCCAGGCAGAATCTGTAGACATGTATTTATTTATTTATTTATTTATTATTAGTTTTTTTTTTTATTTATTGTTATTATCTTTATTTAATTTTTTGTAGAGAATTTTGAAAAAATCTGCGGATTTATGTGGAATTATTTTGGGAGAATCGTAACTAAACACTTAATATATAAAATCTAAATATTATAGCTTTTTAACTTTAATGTTTACAATGCAAATGTATCTAGATTCATTTCTTTGTTAAAGCAAGTCTCTCACTTAATGCATCTACTAAAAGACAGAAAACATTTCTTTACAAACTGTACTGTAAATAAATGAAAGGAACACTTTCATATTGGTCAATAACATAACTGAAAATAGAACTGAATAAATATAAATATACACACATTTACACAAGTCAAATAATAGACTCGATGGGCTAAAAATCTGATTTAAAGTCTGAAGCGCAGATTCCGTGTGCCCTACCAACAACATGATAATGCTTTCAAGTAAGCTTCCTGAACAAAACGATCATTGCTCACCACTTAAATAATCCTGACATCAAACTTACACACACAGACAAAATAAAATCGTATTTAAAATGCGCTGAAATAACAGAATTATTGAGATTTTGTTGGGACAACTCAAGTTTTCATGTTTAATCAACTTAAATATGTTAAATCTGTTAAGTTAACTTGATTTGTCCTGGCACATTATGAATTATGAATGAATTGTGTGGAACCCAGCATTTTTCACAGTGTATAGGATCAGCTGAGCCTACATAGAAATAAATTTTAAGAGATCTACCGACTTTAAGAAGGAAGCCGTGACAGATAGAAGGAGCTGAAGATGCAAGCGGAACATCAGCAGAAAAGACTTATCAGACATGAATGTAGATGTCGCTGTCAGTGACGAGTCCGCATGAATCAATGCGCTTTTTCTTGTGAGAGATCAAATCTGTCTGTTCCCCTTACTCAGCACGCTGTTTGCTGCTGAACTCTGCTCTGAATGGAAACGGGAAGAAATGAGCTAAAGCGGAGAATGAGAGATGACAGCCAGAGAGGAGAAGATGAGCATATTAGACAGGAACTTCCTGGAAATAATTGGGTGACTTTATGATGAAGTGCTACAATTACATCTAAGTGTAGTAGGGGGCGGCAATCCAATCAATCCGATCTGATCAATATCAAACGCTGCTTGTGTTTTGGCGCGCGTGTCATGGTGTGACAGCAGTGATGCTATTTGACATGCCATCTTGCATGGCTGAAGACAAAGTAGCGTGCAGGAATCTGAAGTAAGATGTCGGCTTGTTAATAAAGCATTGATCGGGCGTATTGATTTTACATGACATGGCTTTCACAAGGATGTAGCTCTCTCTCGCACACCTTCACCTCCCCCTTCCTACTCTCCACCTTCCTGAGATGGCAGGGCGGATGTAAATGTTTGTATTACAGCACTTCATTATGCCTGGATTTGCCCATAAGAGGGTATCCATCATTTTAGCCTGTCTCTATTTTTTATGTCTGGAGTCTGGAACTACACAAATGGATCATGGACTTTGACACTGGCCCTTCAGGATGTGTATTTGCCCTGGGACGTATAATAAAAGCACCCGTGACATTAAATATGGGCCGAAAGCAGCAGATTTACTGCCGTTCTGATGGCACTTTCACACAGCACAGCCCCAAGCAGCAACATGTTGTTCTGTGCTCTGACATTGAGGCTTTGCTGATGAAGGAATGTGTGCGGTTTGATAAATGTATCGGAACAGTGGGCGCTAAACGCTCTTCAGTTATTGATCTGATGCTAATGCAGTAAAAGAGGTCAGTGAGACCTTCATTAGCGCAAGACAGTCCCTCACCTCGGAGATCCTCCACCTCAAACACACCAGGAATTAATAACTACAGCTGAGCGAAAAATCACAGGGAAAACTAATATCAGTCATAATTTCTGCCAAAAATATTAATACAATACAATTCTTGATTTGAGCAATATATCAATGCATAGATGTTTTGATATTTGCACAAATGTGTGTACATTTTAATATTAAATGTATTGCAATATGGTGACATTAAATGCTTAAACAATGCAAGTAATTTTTTGGATGGCAGGTGGCAGTTTGTTTACTTACTGACCCGAATAATAAAATATCCACAACGATGATAGTTTGAATTCTATGGTTCTTGTGAAGGCTGATTTATTCTGCATCAAGTGTTTGGCGTGACCTGCAGTAGCTGGCAGTAGGCTTTTATGTATCTCTGTGGCGTGTTTCTTCGTGGGTGTTTTGTTTTTTCTGAACGCTACTATTGTGTCCCATATTGTATACTTATTCTCTATTCTACACCATTTTGTAGTATAAATAGTGTAGATATAAAAGAATAAGTGCACTTTAAATATCCGAACGATGCACTTATTTAACTGTTAAAATGAAGTATGAAATGTTGGACACCTCTCACACTGATTGGCCACTGCTCACGTAGTGGAAGGGGTGGAGCTTTCGGGCACTGATGTTTGATTACTTTATTTATTTTGGATTGTATAGGCAAAATTCTCCTACGAGAGTGATTATACCACCTCCCGATGGTAAATGCGGTTATACTCCTGGCGATTATTATTTGGTACTTTGGTCATTTATTTCACAAATTAAAAACGTCATCAGGAAAAAGGTTTGAATTTTCACTCAGCAAAAAAAAACATTAGTGTTTTATTTTGGACAACACTACATACGTATACTATGCTGTTGAGTGTGTAAGTGCATAAGTACATAGTGCATAATAGGGCTGGGTGATTAATCGAAAAGTAATCGAAATCGACATTCAGAACCTGTAATCAATCAATTTTTTTCCAGGACAATTTTTCCCTACGTGTCCCCATGCAGGCACAGGCGTCAACATTACGTCATATTGATGTTGTACCCCAACATACCTCAACTTCGTGGGGATGTTGGGTTTTGTTTGGATGTGAAAATCGGGTTGAAGTCAGAACCCAATATCAGGCTAAAGTCAGCATCCAACCTAAAATCAACCAAATATCAACGTCTAATAATGTTACACCTTGACGTTGTGTGGACGTTGCCACTATTACATCTATCAGATGTTGGATTTTGGTCACTTTCCAACACAACTTAAAATGAATGTCAAAAAAACGTTGTCCTTAGACGCTGGCTAGATATTGAATTTTGGTCACCTGATGTCATGACCTAAATCTAACCTAATAAACATCTTATGATGTTGTGTGCCTGCTGGGATATGACCCACTCTGTTAAAGACTGTGGCTGATTTCTACTTCTGCGGCCACTTTGCAGCCACATCTGATTTCTGGTCAAGTAGGAAGATGGACTCATTCCTGAGCCTTACATTGCACTACATTGACGATAATTGGAAGCTGCGCCAGAAATGCCTTTAGACTGCATAAAACACTTGTCAGTGAACTAAGAGGGCAGTTAAATAAATTAATTAAATCGTTCAATTATCAAAATCGAGTTAAAATGTTCAATTAATCAAGATTTAGATTTTAGGCCAAACGCCCAGCCCTAGTGCATAGTGTATAGCCATTTGGGACGCAGCTTACCTTCAAAAACAAGTAGCTAAAACACCCTCATTTAGAGGGAGGAACTGGTGAATGTGCAACAACATTAATCATAAGATAAACACAAAACAAAAGTTTCCATCTAGAGCTACTTCACAGGACTCGACACTTGTAAACACTTGCTCCAATGGTCTCTCGGCTCTTGGTCTCGCCCACACTGGCTACCAAGCCGACCAATCAGAGCTTGCGATATGTGTCGTTGTGACATGAAGTTACATTTTTTTGAGAGGTCAGCGTTGGCGTCAGCCACGGTGAGGGCTATGTGACCGCTTGATGGCTTCGCCGGAGCAAATGTTTAAGTATAAACCAGCCTTAAATCTATTGTATTTCTTCACCTAAGTCACTTGGAATAGTAATACTCAATTTAAGGTATCATTTATATCCTTTAGAAATGGTGCACGTAAGTGTCGTGGCATATGCTACTAATAACTGTAGTACCCATGATATGTTATTGGTTACTATGGTAAAAACGAAATAATGAGACTACTATTGCGATTACAAACAGATAAAATTGATAAGAATGACAGAAAAGTGAATGGAACGAGAAACAGATGTGGTTTCGGTGTGTGTGTGTGTGTGGCAATATTAATGCTACCGAGCCAGCTGGGAAATATGGAGAACAGATTGAGCAATAACAGTTTAAATCCAGACAGACTTCTGCAAGCATCTTGCTTTCTCCTTCACTCTCATGTCACTGAACTATAAAATTCATTCTCAACATGCACATTCTCTGTCTCTTTCTCTATCTGCCCAGGCCTGAGGCTAAGCCCCTCCCACTGGCCTTTGAGCCAGCCCCCCAGCCCCGGGCTCGGCCAATCAATAGCACTTTCCTGTTTTAGAGCTGGGTAATTATGAGGTGGGGAGAGTAGGTGACCTTTCACCTGTTCCGCATTACTTTGCTGATATTAAGATAAATTGCCCGATTTTGGGTAAACATATGCTGCAATTCAGGCTGTCAGCGCTGGTTTGCTCAGGGATAATTTGTATTGATCTCTCCGTTTCTTCCCAATTCTGCTTACTGACCTCACGGATAATGAGAGAGAGAGAGTGTGTGTGTGTGCTGGATATGGCTGTAGTCACCACTGCATGAGTATCTGGAAGCCTGGCGTATGTCAGTGGTGGAGTGTTTTGCTTACGTCTTCATTTGTCATCCATTTTCTGTTTGTTTGTTCTATCCATCCGGAATGGAGAGAAAGGGGGGGGGGGGGGCGCACGCCGTTTAGCACTCAAGCATAACTGAGCACGTTAAATCAAATCAGGCTCACGTCTCGTACGGGACCGTTATGAATTATGGAGTCGCCCATATAAAAGGGAAATGTGCTTGCTAATGAGCTAGCATGCTTTTCGGGCCTCCGTCGAAGGGAAAGTGAATGAACAGAAGGGTTTGCGTTTGATGGATGACAAATCTAAAGCTCCTTGGGCTGGTCATCATGTTTAGTTGTTTTTTTTCACCCCTCATTTGTAAAAGAGAATGTTAAGCACAATCTGCCAGCGACTTAACGTAAAACAGCCTTGATTTTACATCCAGATAGAGTCTGTGTGTGTCTACTGCTCTTGTGTATATGTGTGAGTGTGTCTCCGTATATTTCAAGACGGAGTGTTTTGACCTTGCTCTCACAGACTGTATATATTGTCATTCTTCAAAGCTGACACGCTAGAGTGCGGCAGATACTAAACTGTGACACGTTTTTATTTAGCAATAAGAGAAGCGTCTCATAGTAGCATCACAGTGAAGTGACACCATCGTCATCAATCACTATAAAATGCAGCTTTGTGGATTGGCAAAGTTAGGGAATGAGGAAAACTTACTTGATATACTATGGAGAAATCTAAAAGTGTACATTCACATTGGTCCTGCAGATATATAAGCGTGTGTAGAAGCCCAAAAAGGTAACTGTAAATTTAGGGCCGAGCAGAATCAGTCAGAAAATGTTTTGTAAGTGTTCTGAGTAATTTATCGATGACTATTGGTTCATAAAATAATGTATTATTAAATGTAATAAGATATTTAAATGATTATGCGACGCAGTGGCGCAGTAGGTAGTGCTGTCACCTCAGCAGGAAGGTCACTGGTTCGAGCCTCGGCTCAGTTGGCATTTCTGTGTGGAGTTTGCATGTTCTCCCTGCGTTCGCGTGGGTTTCCTCCGGGTGCTCCGGTTTCCCCCATAGTCCAAAGTCATGTGGTACAGGTGAATTGGTTTGGCTAAATTGTCTTTAGTGTATGAGTGTGTGTGTGATTGAGTGTGTGTTTATATTTCCCAGAGATGGGTTGCTGCAGGAAGGGCGTCCGCTGCCTAAAAATGTGCTGGATAAGTTGGTGGTTCATTCCACTGTGGCGACCCCGGACTAATAAAGGGACTAAGCCGAGAAGAAAATGAATGAATGAATGATGAATTTAAATGATCATCTGTTTTTGTTGATTGATAATGTGTTTGAGGATAACATGTACTAGACAATGAAAGAGAAAACAATTATAATAGGTCTACCTCAAATTCGACTTCAATTCCTTTGATTTGGTTCATAAAACTGCTTGCATTCCAGACGTCCATTACATCCCATGATGGTGATAAGTGTGTATCTTTGGCTCTGATAATGAATGGCTTTCTGGCTGTTGCTCTCTATTACTTTGTCTAATTATCCTTAACTGCTGCGAGCTTATCTCTGCCCCACCTCCACCATCAAGAACCACTTTTCTACTTTTTTTTTTTTTTTACTTGTACAAACACATTGAAAAGGGGCAACACGTGATATTTTAAAATGGAGAGGCCTTGGATAGTTCTGGATTGTCACAAAGTTTCTTAAGGGAACAGGGAATGGCTGCTGTTAACACGCTCAATGAAAATAAAAGCGTAGAAAGGAAATGTCTTTTAACAAGGATCGCCTATTGTTCCACAACTGAGCTATAGACATGTAAGAAAGAAAAAAAATGAAAGAGGGAAAGCTTCAAAGGGCAAAGAGAGTTTTTGAGTTTAATGCGGCATAATAAAAACAGGAAAACATTCATTTGTTCCAGCACAGCTGCTGGATTTCACTCTAAATGAGGTCAATTTTCATTGCAATTATGATCATCTTCCTGCAACTGCACAACCAAGAGACGTGGTAATAATTCAGTAAATTTTCTTGATTAAAAACAGACTACCTTTTAAAATGTGAATTTCTCAGAACAGGCTTGAAATATAATCTGAGAGAAGGGACTTTTTCTGTTAACGAGAGAGAGAGAGAGAGATGCTATTTGCTGTCATTAAGACCCATGGACTGTAACAGAAGTCTTGCTGCCTTAAATGTTGTAGTTAAATCAAATAAAAAATTCTTGTCATCTCAACATCATCAACCAAACTGACTAAAATATTAAATTAAACTTAATTAAAATGAGTTGAAACCTGATTATTAAAATAAGTTAAAGAAACAAATATTTGTTGTATTGACTTTTTGACATTAATATTTTACAGTGTAGATGCGTTTTACTAGAGACAGGGTTTAGACAGTTATGGAAAACCTAGAAAAATCATGAAATTTTGACATGGTATTTTTCAGGCCTGGAAAAGTTTTGGAAAAATAGTAAAGCCCACAAGGTTTTGGAAAAGTCATGGAAATTACATTTATATTTAGTCATTTAGCACACATTTTTGTTCAAAGCGACTTAAGCTGCGGTCACACTAGAGCTATGTTTGCAAAGTTCTGTCATACGGCTCAGCGAAAAGGGGCGGGGTTAAACAATATGATTAGACATTAATAAAAGTGAGCGATTGCTCCATATTTAAAATTTCTTATTTTAAATTATCTTCTATTGGTCTAACACAATCCACTGATGTAATTTCACAGGTGAAATTTCATCAAGCTTGCAGTGTAATGTAAAACATGTGCTTGCGTTTCTGGTTTGCCGCATTCGCATGCCTATGAATGGAAGTCTATGGAGTGAAAAGTGCAGTGTGGTCGCGACTATATAATAGAAGTAGTTTTACCTACTATTACTAGTTTAACAAACTATTAACATTATCTAAAATTTGTTTGACAAATATCTGTATATACTGGAATGGAGGTTATTGTTTTTACTACTTTTTCTTTTCTTGGCCAAAAACATGGTCTCACATTATTAGTGCTGTGTAAGCATCATCTATTTTACATGAAGATAAAAAATAGAAACGATTGCGTGTATTATGATATGCTGTAATAAATGTAAACGTTTCTTCTGAATTACCACGTATGTAGACATTACATGAAATATTAGGTCATGAAAATTGACTTGAAAGTTCTGGAAAAGTCATGGAATTTTGTAGTAAAAGTGTTTATGAACCCTGTAGAGAAATATTTAACGATATACATTTTTTTATATTTAAAAAATGTGCTGGGCTAAACTTTAAATCACTGACTGTGTTTCTTTGATGGGTTAGATAGGTGCTAACACTGCTGATTCTCAGGATTAAAGAAGAAAAGAATGTTGAATGGACACCTAAACTAGGAGAAATTAGCTGATGGCTGACTAGTTTTGTACTATTACAGTGCTTTGAATTTCAAGCCTGATTTGAGCAAGAAAAAGTGAAAACTAGAGAAGAAAAGGGGGGAAAAGTGTGGGATTCGGAGAACAGAGAGAGCCGGAGCTCTTCGACGTGGTGCTAACTTCTTCATTTTATTGCCAGCTGTCTCCGAGGAAGCTATTTCATCTCCGAGAAATTCAGATACTCCGGAAATTAAAATTTCAAAGATCTGCGGCGTGAAAAAAAAAAAGAGTGTGGGAGAAAAAAAATCAATGGAGGCAGATCAATGCTCATAGAAATTTCATGAACTTTGAACCGATACAGGCATGATGATGAGAAAGAGAGAGAGAAGGGGGGCCGCTCAAGCCACCGATAAAGTGTCGACAGGACAAGAGAAGCCCGGTCTCACCATCTAGGCCGTTCATATTTTATTTCCCTGACAGAAATTACGTTTCAAGTCTATTCCTGTAACAAGGAAGGTTAAAAAAGACCCCCGCCCCTCTCCGTTTCTCTTTTTCTCCTCTTTTTGTCAGCATTCTTCATCCGCGTGACTCGCCTCCGAAGGATCTGACTCAGATGCATCGCTTTAAGTGCTTGCCGATATCAAATCGAATTGGGACGATCGCAGACGCAAATTAATATTGTAAAATGAAGATCAATACATGGATGAAGGTAGGCAAAAAAAATCGATGAGCGTTAAATTATTGCTGCATTTCGTCCTCACTTGAGATGAGTTGTGTTTTCCTCTGCCGGTCAATACTTCTCTCATTAATCTATAAATAAATTTGGCGATGAATGTGGCACAAACGGGTTAGGTTTAGGTCAAAGGGCTGCAAAAGGGAAGATGTTCGGGAACCATCGAGCACCCCATCCATCAGGACGGGTGCTAGCTACTGGAGCATGACTAATTTCTCTGACTTAGTGAGGACAAACCTATTTAAAGCTGCCAGAGGTAAAAAAAAAAAAAAAAAATGGACCGATCCAAAATAGCAACCAGCAGGGCCAATTATACCCAAATCACCCCAGTGCAACTCTCTTTAAGGAGAGAGGGTTCATTCGACCCTTCCAGCACATGCAGAGGTTGACTGAATCTTTTTTGGACCGCTGCTTATTATAGAGTTGTAGCTTGTCACAATATTGCGTTAAAATATCACCACAATCCCCAATGGTGTGACATTGCTCACAATAATGGCGCGCTCCTCTCTGAAGTAATAATATTTCTCAAAGAACTGTCTGAGAAGAAAAATTCTCATCTGCTGAGAAGGACTCATTTCTTGGTTCTAGTTATTAGCGAGCAGTTCCCCAGTACACTTGTATCATTAGACAAGAGTGCAGTGGAGAGTGGCCAAGGGTTTTTCTCCATTCGCATTCTCCATAGGCATTCCCATTGAAGTAAGTATCAAATAACATATATAATGTCGAACGTTATAACCGCGGACAAATGTCTTTGGTTCCTTTTTAATTCATGAATGAGTTCAGAAAACGAACTGCATTTAAAAATGAATGGATTCGCTCTATTACAAGCTTTTTCGAGCAGTCGTGTAAGACAGCTTGTTGAACTCAATGTAGTGAACATAATGGAGACGAATAGAGGAAAACAACTCCTGGACTGCGTTCAAACACCTATGTTTACATTTCCTTCCTGCTACTGATTACTTCTGCTACCGAGTGTGTGTGTGTGTGTGTGTGTTTGCATATGTGTGTGTCTGCTGTCCTATCAGATACGGCTCGTGCTCGGCGAGGCCAAAGGCAGTGGGTGGGGACGAGTGTCTGATGGACAGATAGCCCAGTGCAAACGGCTTGCTGATAATTCGCTGATATGCTGTTTCATGTGCCAGCGTTTAGATTTGTTTACCATCTTTCCTGTTTCTAACCGCCCCCCTCCCCATCTGCTTACAAAGACCCCACTAGAAGATTGTCCCAGTAATGGACTTCCTCGACAAGTGGACGGCTCTTTTGAAGTAGACAAGAGCGGAAGTACTGAAGGGAGATGAACAGGGGGGAAAAATCCACTCTTTACAATTTTAAACACTTGCGTCAGAGGTTAATTGCCTCTAAATGTCAGTAATTAGTCTAATGAAGACCTGCGTTTGGTTCCAGTGCATGCGTGCCAGGATCTAGATGGGCATCTTTAACGTAGCAGCGGGCCAAGTGAGTGAAGGGGCGAGATGACCCCTTTGTCCTTTTGTGCTATGATAAATGACCGTCTCCTCCTCTGTGCGTTTTGTCAGTTTCAGCGCAGTTGAGTCGATACCTTCACCTTGACAAGGAAACTTTGTGATTTATCAGGGCCGCCGGCCAATCAACAGGCCGGGAGCTTGGAGCCCTTGGAGAGCCTTGAGAGCATGCTGTGGTCAAAGTCTCGGGGAGCTGAATGGGGCGAAGTTGTCACTAGCGTGATAGACAAATGAGTCTCGTTAGAAGTGGCCAAAAAAGCAGGGAGGGGTCTTGAGATTGAGAGGAAAAATGCGAGGAATAGGAACCAAAAAAAAAATGCTTGACTCGTACTAATAACGGAGAGAGTCCAGAGTGGTCGCGGCGGGTTAAAAGATGAAGCACCCTGTCACGCCGCAGGTTTGGAAATTAGCAAATAATGTTCCCGAGTGCTGATAAATGTGTGACGGGCCTCCCTCGCAAATCATTTTTTAACATTTTGATGCATGTCTACAATCCCATCGGACGAAAGGAAAAGTTTACTGGCCCTCGAATGTGCCTTGACAAATGAAGGCCGGTAAGTGTACGATTTCTGTATGAAGTATAGTTCATTTTCACCAATTCTGGTAAATGGGTGTCACTGATTAGGACAAATAGTCTGGAAGGGTGATAGCTCCTGCCGTACGTCTCTATTCCTCCCTCTCCCCGGCCTCCAGTGGAGCGTTAAGGCCGTGGTCACCAGTGACCATGCCTAAATAGAAAGCAATAGCTTTGATGCAATTAGAGCCCGACGTTGAGCTTTATTTATGGCTGGTGTCATTGTTGGGAATCGTTTGTAAAAGTGCTCTGGAGGCCTGCCTCCGTTAAAGCGTCTATTAGGGCCGGAGTGCTCACATACATATAGATCTTAATTTATATCTCTCACTTTCCCCTTGTTAGGAGCCAAAGGAGATCATTGCTGCCTCCAAATTTGGGTCGTAGAAAGGGATGAAAAGTATTCCCATGCACAGCTTGCCATTCCAATTCGTTGATAGGGATGTTCCTGCTTATAATTAAAGGTACTTATAGATCAATCCTCCGGGAAAGCAGTGACACAGCTAATGGACATTTAAAGAATTTAAAAAAAGAGCATTTTTATAATACAAAAATGTTGATTTCTATCAGCGCATGATCACATTAACAAAACTGCACTCATCATCAAGCCATTTCATGAGGAATTTAAAGGGGAACATCTGGATGGGCTTTTTAAAATAGCCTGATCAGCTAAAGAGAGCATTTGTGAGTTGAGAGCTATTGGCAAAGGGACAAACACTGCCGTCCTGCTTTGATTTTTTTCTCCCCCTTTTTTATGGACCCTTCTGACAAGCTGTTCCATGCCAGACCTGATCAATGGATAACCAATACAGGTATCAGATGGCGCAGCGGTGGCCTTGTGTTAACAAAAGACGCGATCGTACAAACATACAAGGTTAAAGCTGGAAAAATAACAGAACACACAGTTCTTTGAAGAATACAAAGGGATGCAGACTCAATAAACCACTGCAGTGTTTCCTTTTAAATGAAGACGCTGAGAGCCTCAAGCTGTAAATAGCCTCACACACATGGTAGATCCGAGTGTTAATGGATGGCTATTGAATAACACATTGTTTTAGGCCCAGTTCTGGCAGCTCATAAACTATCGAGACCCTCTCGCGTGTTTGCGTAACCTTACTGGATGCCGACATCCCATCACAGGCCCTTTTTAATGTCCCCAGGTCTTGGTGGATCTCTGCGGCGTGTTTAATTTCACTGCTGTTTAGCTGTGTCAAAGCGAGAGGCGTTGGAGAGTACCGGAGGACATTAGGAGCCGCTTTCAGAGTCTGAGCAGAGTAATTTGTTTAAAGAGCATTGACCTCTGAGACAGGCGGCTTGTGTTGGCCGTGATGGAGGAGAATTATCGACTCTTAAAGTAGCACGGCACTCTGACAGGCGATTGCCGCCACATCTGAGCGAACATGAAGGACCTTTTACAACACCTTCAGTGCTGACACCATCACAGGGCTTTTTGGTGAGTCTCACAAAACCCATCAAGACCGTTCGGAATAAATTACAAGGAATTACATTTCGTTCAAGAGAAGATGAACTATATTTAGGACCATTGGGAGTTGGAACATATTTTTTTTGACACTCGAGTGTGATTTTGTTTCTACAAATATTCATTCATTTTCCTTCTGCTTACTCTCTGATTTATCAGAGTTCGCCACAGCAGACGGAACCGCCAACTATTCAAGCATATGTTTTAACCAACAGATGCCCTTCCAGCCAATACTGGGAATCACTCATACGCTACGGCCAATTTAGTTAATCCAATTCACCCAAAGCCCATGTCTTTGGACTGTAGGGAAAGCCTAAGCACCCGGAGGAAACCAACGCCAGCACTGTGAAAACATGCAAACTCCACAACTGCCAACTAGCCCAGTCGGGATTCAAACCAGCGACCTTCTTGCTGTCAGGCGATGCCACCTCATTTATATAAATGTAGCAAATGTAAATATTATATCAATTAATTCATTAGTGATTTGTTTCTCTTTTATTGCATTGATAAATGTTGTGTTTGTGTGTTAAATGTGTGACCCTGGACCACAAAACCAGTCATAAGGCATTTTACATCATCTGAAACTAAATAAAAACACCTTCCATTGACGAAGGGTTTGCTAGGATAGGAAAATCTAGAATATGAGGGTTTAAAATAATAAAATTTTGAGAAAACCAACTTTAAAATGGCCAAAATTAAGTTCTTAGCAATACATATTGCTTATTAAAATAACATTTTGTTATATTTACAGTAGGTAATTTACAAAATATCTTTATGAAACATGATCTTTACTCATTATCTTAATGATTTTTGTCATAAAACCAATTTAAATCATTTTAACCATACAATGTATTTTTGGATATTGCCAAAAATATACATATGCCACATAATCTTCTATAACGGCCTCCAGTAAACGTTCAGTAGGAAATATAATTACACAGTATTAGCGTCTTTATATACACTCTGTATAAACTGTTTATTGCTTTCATTGTATCTACTTAAGGGAAATAATACACTGTATTAAATTCAGATTTAGTTATTTTTTTATTTAAATAATTTTTTCTTCAATTTTGTGTTTATTTTTTTATTTAAAATTAAAATGTCAAATCTTAATTAAAGATTTAAAGTCATAAGAATGCCAAGCTCTGAAACTCTTAATAAAGTGTTAATTATAGTAAATAGCCACAGTCACATACTTGTCACAGTCCAGTGAATTTAATTCAATGATTGCTTGAAAAAAAAAAAAAAAGATTAATTTATATGTGATTTATTAACTATTTGATAAACCCTATAAAACTTTAAATTGATTCAAATCTAAACCACAAAACTCTTATTTTAGAGGCCTGTTGTTTTTCTAAATAAACACTATCACTAAAGGATTTGTGTGTTAAATGTGTAACCCTGGACCACAAAACCAGTCATAAGGCATTTTTACGTAATCTGAAACTGAATAAATTCACCTTCCATTGACGTATGGTTTGCTAGGATAGTATAATATTTGGAAAATATAGGAAAATTTAAAATCTGAGGGTTTAAAATAATACAATTTTGAGAAAATCAACTTTAAAATGAGCAAAATTAAGTTCTTAGCAATACATATTTCTTATTAAAATTACATTTTGTTATACTTACTGTAGGGAATGTACAAAATATCTTAATAGAACATGATACTTACTTAATATCTTAATGATTTTTGTCATAAAACCAAAACAAATCATTTTAACAATACAATGTATTTTTGGGTATTGGCAAAAATGTACACATGCAACATCAGACTATATTTTTGGTCCATGGTCACACATATCCTTACTGAAAATAGTATTTAATTGATATATTTAGCAATAAGCTTAATGTGCATTTATAAAATCACTACATTTTAAAGATCACAGTAATATATCACTCAATATATGGCTACTTTATACATGTAATGATCAGATTGCTTTACACCCCTGTAATAGATACCACAGCACTGTATTTAATTGGTCAGGATGTATTAGATGAGCGCAAGGGTGTGCCTGATTCACAAGCAAGAGGGTGGTCAGAATAAATGCTTACAACTCTTATGCAAGATCACTGTTTATACATTTTGAAATGAAACCATCAAATATCCAGCCACACAATTTAGCGGATACACACATGCAGAGCCATAACTAGGAAAGGCTTTTAGCATTTGCAGTTCAAAGCAGCTGTTTATGAACTAATTACAGGCATAAACTCAAGCAATTTGTTTCAATCAATAGCAACTTACAAGAGTTTAAGTACTGAAAATAGGTTAAGAGGAAAAAAAACAGACAAAATCTAAGCTTTGTTTTAATAATATAATCATAATTACGATAATTACAAGAGCTGCTACTGTATGATATGGTTGCATATTTAGGAACATGCATTAATAAATATGCTTTGAAGGGAAATTTAATTGACTTTAAAATGTCAACCAGTTTGATAAAGCCTTATAATAGCCTGAATCCAATGCTGTGTGTGTGTGTGTTCTGATTTGCCTGTCATTTGTGACCTGAGAGAGAGGGAGGTGAGGCATTATGGGGATTGGAGTTCAGAAGATGAGAGGGATGGGGCGTGTAGTTTGTGACTTCCCTTCTTTAATTCAAGGGGATAATTAACTAAGTCCTCAAAATCTCTGCCAGTAATTATATCTCCTTACTGATGAGCAAGAACAAAGATCAGTGAGGGAAAACAAACAACAAACATCTCATGGAGACAGGGGAAGGTGGGGGTGACAGACGCTGGTTTGTCTTCTATAACGGCCTCCAGTAAATGTTCAGTAGGAAATATAATTACACAGTATTAGTGTTTTTGTATACTCTATATACTGTTTAAGTCTTCCATTGCGTCTACTTAGAGGAAATAATAAACTAATAAATTCAGATTTTTTATTTTTTTTTGTAAATTTCTTTTATTTTGCATAAATTTTTTTTGTTATTTAAAATTAACATCTTAAATCTGAATCAAATGAATTTATTTTATGTATTAATTTTGTTTAATTTGTAAGTGATTTGTTAACTATTTGATGAACTCTTTAGAACTCTTTGCTTTAACCTAAGTTCAGCAGACAGTATCATTGGTATTTGTTTCTTTTTAAATGTGTTTACTTTAATTTCCCTTCTTATTTAAAGCAGCTTTTTGTTCCATTTACCTCATCATATTCGATTTGTCTTATGCAACAGAATAATTTTTTTTTATTTAGTTTTTTTATTTAGGTCCTTTCGATACAAAGCTCCTTCCGACTGGAACAATCTCCCTTCCTTTTTTAGATCAATAGGGTATATGCCAAGCTAGTGCAGTTCCCATGCTGATACACTTCCGGTGACCTGTTATTGTGAACTTTTTACCATTTTATACGGTTCCTTATACAGCATCGATGTTGTAATGTCATTAAAATACATTCAGTTAAATAAACTTTAGCATTTATTTAGTTGCTCAAGCGTAAAACGAGACAAAAAGCTGTTTACTCGCACGCGCCCGTCAGAATCGGCAGGCTAACGCAGAAGCTACATTGAATATACTGGGGTAAAATAAATGCTCATATAATAAAGACATGGCGGGGGAAATGTAATTTAATGCAGTGCTTCTTGTACAATCTGAGACCCACTTTAAATCGGATATCACTCAGCTAGTGGAGATCGCTGATTTTTAAAGAAAACAGACCTTAAACGCACCGGATTTTGCATTGGCATTTAATTCGCCAGAAGCGCTTAACCCAGGTTACTGGCAAATTAAAAGTCCTATTAGCATGCTTCGGCATATACCCCATTAAATCACTTCATGTTTTCAAAGCTAATTTATTTTCCTTCTGGAAACAACTAACGAATGTTATTAATATTGTCTCCAAATTAAATGTTTATTATTTATTTGTATATCAAATTGTTTGTACTTTTGATTATATGTTTTTGCTTATTTAGGCTTTAGATTGTGGGAAGTGTTTGAGGTGGAGTGTGCTGCTTGTTTGATTGTTTGATTGTAATGTCAAGTGTATGTACGTTAAGATGTGTTGTACTCTGTTTGATTTATGAACTTTTTAGGGACCCCCTCGAAAATGAGATGATTCATCTCAAGGGGCTATCCCATTCAATAAATTCAAATTCAACTTTAAACAGATTCAAATCTAAATCATCTAAATCAAACACTTATTTTGGAGGCCTGTTGTTTTTCTAAATAAATGTCATCAATAAAGAAAGCTGCATGTTAAGATATCGACTGACTGGCCAGCAAAGCAGCTGTTTTAGTTTCGGACACAGCCCAAGATTGACTTTGGTCTGAAACGTAGTCATCACGGTCAGTTTTTGTTAGAGCTGATGACACATATGTTCGTCAAAACATCATAATGTGTGCTGAATTTGACACCGACTCCCTGTTTTGTGCTTATTAGCATTAGCACATGTTTCGTCCCTGAGTCTCTGCGGCTTTAACGATGGCAGACATTAATGTCTGAGCAGGTCTGGTATTAGCCGGCACCGTGTTCTCGGGTTTCATTATCGCAGGGGCTCGTTGGCCTCTGCCCTGCCCCTGCTGAGAGGGTTAAATGTGGGAGGGAAAATCGGCCCGCAGCCTCGGTCGGACTGAGATGGGGAACAGCTGCCTGGGGGGACCGGGGCCCCTTCCTCACCTCCCTTTCTCTCTCTCTCTATGTCATTCTCTCTCTCTCCCTCTCTCTCCCCCGGCCTTGACATTCCTGAGTGTAAGAGTAATTCCTGATGATTATCTCATTGTCCTACTCAATTTGGGATCAGACACACTGCTTCCAGGTCAAACATGGTGTGACCGTGTAACCTCCTGTATCAGCTGTACCGAGGGAAAGATTAGTCCGAGATCCACAATGCTGGTCACACATACATATGCACACATGAGTAACTTGGGCGACAAGAAGCACTAGTGTTTTTGTGCACAGAAGAGGACTGAGTGCAGGAGTCTAAAATGTGTTGTCAAGGTTTGAGATTAACTGGAGTTGGCAGCTGCCCCCAACTCCATTGCCCTGCCTTAGATGGAGGAGATATAGGGTTACAGAGGCATGCATCTCACACTGGTCGGGGTTCAGTACTTAAGGATGGAGCCAAACACTTGAATGGATGGAAGCTGCGCACAGTTCAACTGATCCAATTGCAACTCACCTGTGTACACAAATCGGCCCGGTGCACCTTTGCAGAATTGCTTAGACTTGTAGGACAGGGTGACTTCTACAACGCCCGGGATGTGTCTCGGAGGGGTCTGCACTCGGATGGCATGGGGTGTAATGAGCTATAGGAGAGAATGGATAAACTTGGTTAGGACCTTGCAAACTGCACCAAATGTTGCATGCATTTCAACACCTGGCAAAGAAATTGCAGCCTTTCAGGTAGAAACTAACGCCCAAGTGGGGGATTTCCATGTGTCTTGTTCATGGATAATTTGAACTGACTTAAGTCTCAGAATTGGGAACTTACCAACTTATAAAGACTGTGGACAAGCTTGCTTAGAGTTGTTGCATATCTGCAATTGCCCAACTGGTAAAATAACCTGTCAAACAGAGGCCATTCCTAACCGAACCTGCAAACCTTCTTTGTTTCCCCCTCTCCGCTTCAGAGTTAACGTCAGCAAATAGACCTTGGATTTCACTGAGCCCAGGAAAGGCCAAGGGGCAGGAGTCCTGCGAAAATCATCTCCATATGTCTTTCCTTCACTGTTTTCCTTGCTTTCCCTCGCTCTGCTTTTCCCCCTCTGAGATATTTCACCCCTAATTGTTCAATTGTTTTGCAAGACCTCACGGTTCGGCAAGGAACGCAGCGGAGGCCTCTGTGGACTTATTGTGGGGCTGTTTAGCATGCAGTTTGTTTATCTAACTCCTTATCTGCTCGTGTGATTAAACTAGGAAAAGAAAAATAATAAAATAAAATCGAATAAACAAACGCTGATTGGCTCGTTGAGGCTCCAACCGGCAAATATATGCCAGACAGCTTTATCAACTCATAAAGGAACACACTAACCTGAAGTCTTTATTAGCTCCGAACTAATTACGACGCAGCTTCGGCATCCCTTTAGTTCACTCTTATTTATATGTTTATGTGGCGTGAAATGAACAAAAAGTAAATGTAAAGAGACAATAAATGGACGGCGGCGTAATTGCATTAAATCCGTAGAAGCAGGGCTTCATAAACTGTGTATAATCACAGTTTTCACGTAATCACTTTTTATAGAATCTAATGAAGTTCATTAGAAGGCTGTTACGGAAACAAACGGCCAGGCCAATATCTTGCGCATAGCAAAATGAATTATCTCGTGTTTTACGCCAAAGTCTTACCTCACTCCATACTAGCATGGTGCCAAACACGACCTGCAGTCCATCGAAGAAGTTGTCGCCAATGATGATGACCGTGGCTCCTCCTGTGGTCCAGCCTTCACTCGGGCTGATCGCCTTTATGCACGGGGTAGCTGCTTATAACAGGACAAAAAACACAACTATCAGGATCCCGTTTTAGTATAGACACGCGCTAGCCACATGCAGATCACTCTCACTCTGAGGATAATAGAACCCTGAAGTAAACAAAGCGTGAATGATTTGGGCCACTTAAAGACAAAAGACCTGCGGTGTACACCAGAAATCAGCCATTAAAGCGTTTGCTAACACAATGAGAAGGAAAAGAAAACATTGACTGATGCAGCTAGTGGCCTTCCAGCAGATAAACCGTCGTACGTTACTGATGATTAAGCATCGTGCATGCTAGGACCGTCGATTTATCTGTCTGCCTTTCACAGATCTGAGATCAGTCAATCAAAAGGTCGTGGTGCAAAGCAGGGATGGCACAAGCACAAAATCGCAAGATTTTTCAGGCATCCACTAATTAGGTCAAGCCTTTTTATTCGCAAACTTTGCCTTTGGTTGAAAAACTTCCAACATTTTCCTGTCTCCAACCCCTTAACCTCCTGTAGTTTCTGTCATCTTTTCATAATGAGCACTTTTGGCTTTTTAGGGTTTTAAAAAGCTTATTTTAGATGGGATTTGTACGATTAAGGTTTGGGTTTGAATGGCTATCATGCTAATGGTGACGCACACGTGTTCTTGAATGAGAGAATGAGGTCATGTTTCTGACCCCGCCTTTGTCGTGAAGTTAGCCAATGGCTCATTAGCATACATTATCGTACCCCCCTCTACTTCTATAGAGTAGAGAGGTGCTATCACAGTTGTAAGCGGTCGGAGGCCCAGGGCGACTCAACCCCCCGTTAACATCTTAGCGCTGTGTGCTTTGATCAGCTTTTCCTCTTCACTCTGTTGACTCTGTTCCACCACCCCCTCCAAAGCACCTTTTTAAATACGAACTCTCGTGCAAAGAGAGCGCAGATACAGCAACACGCAGCTAATACTGTCCAACAATTCAACCGCAACAGTAGCCCTTCACCTTGAGCTGTTTTCATTTTATTTTACGACTTTCCCTCCCCACACCCTTTCGTTCCTTTTCTGGAGTAAAAAACAATGCCATTGTGCTTTTAGATTTTAAGGTCTCAGAGAGGTTATTAATAATGCACGGAAGATGGTTGGCCTCTTTGGAAACCCTCTCAGCTTAGAATCTTTACCCTCCATTAAAAATGTCTGACATCATTTTCATCAGCCCACAGACTCTGACATCATTTTATCACTAAGAACTATTCAATACACTTATGACAACACTAATGCCACTCTAACAGTTTTGTTTAATGGTTTTAATGACAAAGTCTTATTGACTTATTTGTAGTCTTTTTTTATTATTTTAAAAGCCCGGTGTGGTTTAATATTGTTAAGGATTATGGTATTAAAATTGTCAATAATAATAATAATAAACGATCAATGAGTTACTGATAGTTATCGGTGGGCATAGATTATTTTTTTTAATCTAGATCAATCTCACTGAAATCTCAGAATTAATCTAGATTAATCTAGATTAAAATGGCATTCAGAATGTGTGCTACCCAAATAATAAGTAATTGAGAATGGGCTTCTCAAGCCAGGTGGCGCATTAGACCAGGGGCTCATCTCCTGTTTCCAAAATGCATCACAAACTGCTTGAGAAACTGTTCTACTACGATAATTGGTGATTAAAATAAATGATTTTCAATAAGATGTACTTGTGTTTACTAACTGTTCATTCAGTTAAACAGGAATTTTGAACTGTAGGGGTCCGTTCTTCGTACGTGGATTACTCAGTTAGCTGGATTTGGATATTGACGATTTGACACGATCCAGGATCGTTTCGTTCTTCATAGCTGATCCGAGAGTTGTTGTCATGGCAACAGTTCTGCTAGGTCAAACCTGATCGGGAGCAGGTTCAATTCATATAAACAGGATTAGATCGGCTCAGATCAAGCAAAGATAATACAGAAAGTATGTTCCGAATTCTGATATTTTCTTACAGTAGTAGTTATATACACTTGGGAAAATGGTACATACTTTTTAACTATATATATAAAGTTATAGTCATTAATAAAATAAATTAAGTTATACATTTTAATAAAACGTATGCAATCTGCACCCTCGAAATGAAAGTACAAAGACTGCCACCTGGTGCAAAGAGAAAACTTATTAATATGAACTTTTTAGATCACTTTAGTACAAATTGTGTATGATAGAAATGCACAATATGTGACTTTTTTAAAGCAATAATTTCAGCAATCATAAACATGTTTTGATAGTTAATATGCCAGTGATTTGATGCTTCACAAAAGTTGCAGACGCCTTTACCAATATGAAAATGCTTTTGTAAACAACCAGTTATTCTTTACACCGATTAAAAAACGGCTATATAATAAAGAAAATCTTTTCTAAATGAAGAACTAAATACATTGATTTGCATTGAAATACATGATGAATACACTTGACACATGAAAGTGGAAAGCCTGCAGCTCACAACAAATGTGGAAAGTTCTTGCGTGACATATTTAACAAGCCGTTTACTGCTAATTTGATGTAATTTTGCTCACATGGATAATTGAATATTAATCAGATGATGTCATTACGCTGCTGTGCCGTCAGCCAATCGTTGCATTGCTGATCATGATTTCGAGGATCGATAGATCTGTCCTTTACAACACACGCAGCGATCTCAGATCAGTTTATCCAGACATTCTAATCTGATTCGCGGACTCGTTTGAAGAACCAAATTAGACAAAGATCAGTTATCAAGATTAAAAGATCCGGGATCTGCCAAATAATCTTAGATCATTTAAGCGAGGTACGAAGAACGGACCCTAGGCCTACATAAGCTCCAAACAGCAATTTTTGATCACCTTAATCCGACTAATTCATAACTGAACTAAACAGAAATGGAATTAAGACATGGAGTATGCAGATATTAGTGGAATTATTGAAGTAAACACCGCAATCAAACTATTATCGTCATGTAGGACTTTTGGCCATATTTTCCGACAAGATCCACAGCAGTCAGTAATGGACCGCACACACACACACAAAGGTTTTTTCTGTCCATTTGGCATGCGTTATTAAATTCCATAACACTCTCACCAGTCCTTATACTCCCTATTTGCGTCTAATACCCCAGTTTGTCACGGGGGCATGAATGAAATATTCATGAGTGAATGTAAAGCTGCCGTTAAAGTCACCCAAAATTACAGGAAACTCTTACATGAAAGCACTTCACGTAAACACATCAATTATATTATTGTCTATTAAGGTAAATAACTAGACTACAGATGTCCATGTAAGCAAAGTCAGTAGTATCTTCGAAGTAAGTGAAAGATCCAGAAGGGCATCCTGCTGATTTGATTCAGAAGGGCACTTTTTTTGTCTGACGGCTTACCTGTCAGATACATCCGCGCTAAAATATCAAGGTGAAAGTCATAATAGCTTGCATAGAATAGACCCAGCTCCCAACTCAACTTTGAGGATAGATATTTATTTTTTATCGCCCGATAAGAGTCTTATAACAACCCACCACTACTAATAATTCAATAATTATTAGCTAAAGGAGACCCCAAACACTCATGATGTTCTTTCAACCTAAAACTATGACAGTCTTTTGGCTTCGTAATACTTTGGCTGAAGTAACATGCCACTCTAGGACAGGCTATGTGCCCAAATTTAATACTTAGGGTAAGGGATTTGTTCAAATACCTATTAAGCTCCTCTAATAACGCAATAAATGATATATTTATGACCGTTACATGAGGTAAACCTGCAGGGTTAAGCCCTTATGTGTGCAGGTCTTTCTCTCCTCCTGCTTCTCTGCTGTTCTAGTGGCCCTAGTTAATCAACATTAGGTATTGTTGTGTAGAACAGCCCAGACAAGGCAGCTCTCTTTGTTTGCCTTAATGTTGGACTAGTGGAGGTTATATTTACTCATTCCTCTCAGCTCCCTGAAGCCCTGAGCTCACTCACACACACACACACACACACACACACACACACACACACACACACACACACACACACACACACAGAAGGAGAGAGGGAGCTTGCCCTTAACTAGAGCTGTTGACTTCATGCTAATAAGTTCATACAAATTTTCATTTCTGAGGCTTGGGAATGACATTTGCTTTTCTTAATTGCAGGCAGAGCGTTTGAAAGAGGATCAAGTCTCCAAAGACAGACACGACTCCTCATAGGGACTGACCTTCATCAGCGCAACCAATTATAGCAAATCATTCACCAAAAATTACAGTAAACAAATTTACTTTGTGTAGGTGAGCAGAAGGAAGGGTCTGCGTGCACGCGAGCGTGTGTGCGTCCGTGTGCGAGGCGAAAGCGGGCCCACGAGAGGGGCAGTCTGGCAGCTGTGGCCTGAGATCACCACGCATTGCCTCGGAATTCGCAATGCTCCCCCCCTTCGCCCCGCCATCCCAGAGAAAAGGGCTGCCAGACTCTCCCCTCTCCGCCGCGGAGCATTTGCATACATTCTGCGTGAATATAGAGAGGGAACATGTGTTGAATGGGAAGCATAAAGGAGTGAATTACACAGCCTGTGTTCGTCAGCTAATGATATACGTGCGAAATGCACTCAAGCGGATGATGGAAATTGGAGAAAGCAGACATGGTCTATGGCGGCCCGGAGAGGCCAAGTTCAACACTCCACTAGGAAGTGACGGGCAGGAACGTGTTTTAACAAGGGAGAACAATTTAGCTGGGGATGTGGCTATAGGGCTGTAATCTGACGAGCATGCTAACGTGTTACCTAAAATATGCAAATTTATGAATTCATAGCATAACTTGATGACCTAGTGTATTTGCAGAAAATATGCAGAACTTTTCTGTATGAACAAATAATAGCTTTCATAATAACATTTTAAATTATAATAACTATATTATTATTATTATTGTTGTTGTTGGTTGTATTTTTATTATTATTATTATTATTATTATTATTGGTTGTAATATTATTATTATTATTGGTTGTATTATTATTATTATTATTATTATTATTATTATTATTATTGGTTGTATTATTATTATTAATAATATTATTGTTATTATTATTATTATTATTATTATTATTATTATTATTAATTATTATATAAAGGTATCATTTAATTAAAATAAAATAATATAGATGTATCCCAAATATTATTATTGCATTTAAAATATTACAAATATAGGTTCATTATTATTTAAAATATGTTATTAATAAATATTTCATGTTCTATCATATTATTTAATTTAAAAGTGATCATAAGATATTATTATTATTATTATTATTATTATTATTATTATTATATAAATGTATTTTTAATTAAAAATAATATAGCTATATCACACATATTATTATTAAATTTAAATCATTGCAAAAATATGTTTATTATATCAAATATGCTATTCATAAAAAATTGTTATATCATATTATTTATTATTTAAAATGATTATAAGATATTATTATTATTAATATTATTATTGGATGTAGTTGCAGTTTGATAATGATGATGATTATTATTATTATTTTTAAATAATAATAATAATAATGTAAATATTACGTTTTTTTATCGTTTCAGATATGATATTAATAAATATTTTATGTTCTATTATATTATTTAATATTTAAAGTGATTAAAATATATTATTATCATTATTATTATGAATGGTATTAGTATTCTTTTTGGTTGTTGTATTATTATTATTATTATTATTATTATTATTATTATTATTATACAAATGTATTGTTTAAATATAATAAAATAATAAAGATGTATCACAATTATTATGACATTTAAAATATTACAAATATACAATTATTATCGTTTCAGATATGATATTAATAAATATTTTATGTTGTATAATATTTAATATTTAAAGTGATTAAAATGCAGCTTTATTGCTTATACCCATTTCTAAGATGATAAATATGGCGTACTATTTTTTACAGTGTTAATTGGTGCACATATTTCACTTTTTCTAATTTAATACAAATGTAGTGTGTGCATGCTAAAAAATCAGTAAAGGTTGTAAAATAATTCTTGCACATACATGCATGGCTACATTTACTGAATATATTTATTGTAGCAGTTCTTTACGCTCAGTGAAATTGCTGGCTTTGTTTCCATGGGCTTCCTCTGGCTGAAGTGGATGGTCAACAAGCAAGACTGCGAGCGTGTGTGTGTGTTTTCCCGTGTGTATTGTTTACAGAACACCACGGCGTCTTGGTGTGAAGCTTTAATCAGACTTGAGTCGTCTTCCATGGCAACATGGCGGCCGGCGTGTTTGTCACCTTCTTCGCTGCACTCCCCAATATTGAGGCACTCTAACAGGTCCCATCCTGCCTGCTGCAACCTTCCTTTGTTCCAGCGCATAAAATGTCTTGTAATTGTGCAGGGGATGTCCAGATGGCAGGCTGATCCCGGCGCTGATGGGATTAGAGCTCTTACCTCACGTCGGCCCATCTGTCCTCTCTAACTGGCTACGGCCTCACAGACGCCGACCGCTCGTCTTTATTGCATAAACCTAACAACATTACCGCCACTTGGTATGCAAATCAACCCAGAGCTGTAGGCCCAGACCGGAGGGGGTGCAGCGTACATGCGCCGCAAGAGAGACTTTCTCTTTCTTGCTCCAAATGTCTTCCTTCTCTTTTCTGTCTTGTGCATCCTACTATTCCAGAGCTTTCGCAGAATCAGTGCTTTCCAAATCTGGCAGCGCCTACATTTGGGAGGGGGTTCTCGATTGTGTATGTTGTGTCTGGCTATGTGCAGATGGGGCTGTTTGGACGGGAGTGTGTGCGCGCGCACGTTCGCGCCTGTGTGAATTCGTACATATGTTTCTGCATGGCGTATCTAAATGGTGCTAATGCTAAAGAAACCCTCCTATAGTGTGCGCTTGCCTCTTTCTCCTCCCCCAGGTTGGGTTCTCCAGCTGTAAATAATGAAAGGGGCTCATGTGCTCGGAGAGTGAGGGTCCGCTGGGCCATGCGAGAGGGAATTACTTTAAGTTGAAGATCAGAAGGCAGAGTAAATTCACTGTCCGGGAAAATTCGCCTGAATTAGATGATTAGATAAAAGTGTGAGAGGAAAGGAGAAACGGTAGGACCTCCCCGTGGCCGCTCTCTCAGCTTGCATTTATCACTTTCAAGAATGTGTTTCTAATCTAAACCACCCTCAAACCGCTAAGACTTGACCATAAATATGGACGAATTTATATTTTACGACTATATATCCTTTACACGTGCGCTAGAAACTATCCTACACCAAAATGGAAAGAGATGACAGGTTGAACCTTCTCTCTACTTTCCCTCTCAGCCAAATGATAAGTCTTAAACGCTCTCCCGAGTTCACAGGAGTGATTAAACATCAAGTTCGGCAACTGTCAGACGCTCGGAAACTCTTTCTTTCTGTTTTAACGGCCCCCCGGTTGCCATTAAAGGGCCAGATATTAGATAGGTAGCTGTAATATTCACTACGGCCCAAATTCGCCATCAGGGGCAGGTGAAACAGCAGGTAACTAAGTGGTGAGAGCGTGTGCCGTTGGGTTTTTTAAGGAGGAGGTGTGCTTTTAAAACAGTCGGAAGTTTAAAAGAGTTGTCGGGAATATCGCCACCACTTGTTACAGAGCTGTCAGAATTCACCGTGAGGGCGAACGGATTCATTTAATGACTCGAATATCACACTAATAACAGAGTTTTTGATTGAAAGAATAAAAATCTCAAGTTACGAGCAATCCGAAACATACGTTCTCAATTGGCTAACAATAAAATACGACTGCGGATGAACTATACTGTGGCTGTAAACATAGTAATGGAAGCTTAGAAAAAGATTTACAATAAAATAAAGAAGCTTTGAAGATAGATAGCCTTTGCAGTGTTTGGGTTGGGTCGTGTTTTTTCTCTCTCTTTCTCCCTCTCGGTCTCGTGGGACTCGTGCAGACGAGGGGAGAGGCCTCAACCTTCTTAATTGCTCTCCTAATTAAAGGCGGTTGCTAAGGAAAACACACCTACTATCAAGCGACTACAGCGGAGAGACAAACAATACGTCAGCATACCAAACACTCGGGCGCTCAGGGCACAAACGTTCAATTACGCTACTTCTGTACTGCATGTCGACAGCGTTAATGCGAGGAGCCGAGAAATAGAAAACAAATATTTTTGCTGGGGTTTTTTGTCTCACACGAGCAGGGATTTGATGCGATTTCTCTTGCATCATTAAATATTACTGGTGCTTGGGTGGATATGGTAATTACGGGCTGATTAAGACAAAGAAAATACTAATGTTATGTTTTTAAATGAGCAGAGATTATGTTCTGTTTTAATGCTTAGCCCAGAGATTTGAGGACTGAAGTAGAGCGATCAAAACCCAGCTCAGTTTAACAAAGCAGCAAAATCTGAATTTTACCATCCAGTGACTCGCTTTATACCTTCAGCAAGTGAAGAACTCACCACAAAAAAGGTGTAGTGTTAATTAAAATCAAGCACTGATTAGAGAAGTATGTTTTTATGCAGCGGATTTGGAGTATTCATGGTGAAACGTTTTGAACTGAGCGTTGGGTTGATAAAAAGTATATTCAAGATATATCAAGGTGCTTGGTGAATATTTAGCATGCACTGATTTCATATTAGCCACCATACATGATTTAAGATAAAATACATGGCCCAATATCATTCACACAAATAGCAAAAAATAAAAATGACTACAATAAAATCCAGCAGCAACATCATCAAATCTAAACTAAAAAGATCTGAAAGTGCTGATCAGTGAATAGAGAAAGCATGGATTTCTCTAAAAGATCAACTAGCCATGTTTTCTCTAAAGCTAGCATGTTTGGTGGATGAGCGGAAGGAGCCGATGTGGATGACTAAAAGAACGTGAAGTAAAAATGAGAAAAAGGGAAAAGGGAAAGACAGGAAACAGAAGGAGAAAAGAGAGAAGCGCTGCAAATAATAGTGTTATGGGAAATGTGCCTACCATTCTCCAGATAAGGAGTGGCCGTACCTTCTGAGGGGTCAAGACGGCGGGCTCTTCTGCCGTGTTTTGAGTTGTTGTGGACAAACATGTTGTCCGACACGGCCAACACATGACCGTCCACATTGACTGTTGTCGATACAACGACCTGTGAAGAAAACATAACCATTATTTGCAGGCATGTTTACAATGGGAAGAAGTTGATTTACATTTATACTGTACATTTTTTTGGACTTAGTCTGAAAGTATCATTAAACATCAATTATTTTAAATTTTTAGACATTCTAAATAATACTGAAAATAATAAATATACATAAAAATACCTATCTATCTATCTATCTATCTATCTATCTATCATCCATTCATCCATCCATCCATCCATCCATCTATCTATCTATCAATCATTCCATCTATCTA
Organism: Danio rerio; assembly: GCF_052040795.2. Classification (NCBI taxonomy): domain Eukaryota; kingdom Metazoa; phylum Chordata; class Actinopteri; order Cypriniformes; family Danionidae; genus Danio; species Danio rerio. The sequence goes on along the minus strand of NC_141032.1, from coordinate 45,109,730 downwards.
TCGTTTCATCCATCCATTAATCCATCAATCAATCCATCCATGCATACCTTCCTACCTACCTACCTATATTAGCATTGATGTACAATACTATTTGTACAATTTTCTTTACTTAAACTTAGCATTATAAAAGCCAGTGTTGGGCAAGCTACTTGAAAAATGTAGTGAGCTAAGCTATTAGCTACTCTACTTAAAATGTAGCTTAGCTTAGCACTTAAAGCTACTCTCTGGGAAATGCAGCAAGTTAAGCTAAAAGCTATATGACAAAAGTAGCTTAGCTACATCTAAGCTGTTTTTGTAAGTTTCGTTTTTAAATCAAAGCAAGTTAAAATCAAGTCAGTCATATCTTAGTGATCAATAAAACTGTCATAATTGTTTAGTTCAGTTATTTACTACAATTAATAGGCTGAACTAAAAGTATATAACAGCAAAAACAAAAAATCCAATAAAATCAGACATTACACATTTAAAATACTGTAGTAATTTATAGTAAATGAAATTATTTAGGAATGAGCACTATGTGTATATATTTACAACTCTACATTAATGAATTACACTACATAATGTAGTATCATTAGTAACTATCGTAATCATCATTATTAAGCATGGGACTATAACCGTTCTCAAGGTTTACCTCGGTTTGGAAAAGTCAAGGTTTTAAAACCGCCAAAACCTTCTGTTATGACTTTCCTACGATATATGCAAGTTTACATGTTTTTTATTTATTGTTTTTTATTTATTTACGTGTTTTTACTACTCTTTTATTTAGATTTTTAGGGCAACGTTATCTCCAGCTGAAAAGGACGCTTCATTCTTCCAAAATATTTTAAATAGTTTATTAATTTTGTTTCTTAAAGTAAAATATATTGTGTTCAGTTCCCCAAGACATTTAAAAACAACATATTTTAGGGTAGTAATTACAATCCATTGATACTGTGAAACCGTGATATTTTTATTCAGGGTTATCATACCATCAGAATCTTATACCGACCCATGCCTATACAAACTAATAGTAGTTGCCATAGTATTCTTTAGCCATTACTACAGTAAACTATATACTACTTATAAACTATATACTTCTATGGTCACAAGGAATCCGGCTTCAGAAAATCAGATGTTACACATTTAAAATCCTATAGTAATTTATAGTAAATGGAAATATTAAGAATGAGCATTATATGGTATATATATTTACAACTCTTCATTAATGAATTACACTACAGAATGTAGTATCATTAGTATGTTAATATATTTTTTTATTATTTACGTGTTTTTACAACTATTACTTAGTTTTTTTAGTGCAGCATTATCTCCAGCTGAAAAGGACCTTTCACTCTTCCAAAATATTTCAAATAGCTTCTTAATGTAGTTTCCTAAAGTAAAGTATATTGTGTTCAGTGGGGAAAAGTACTTCTCGAGGTATGGTTACAAGGAATCCTGCTTCATAAATACACTGGAAAAAGCATTGTACTAACATTATAGATACAGTAGATAGAACAATAGAAAGATAAACAGAGCAATGGCAAAATAAATCCATTATTTTACATTAATATCATGTGTGTTTTTCTTGCCAAAAATATGAACACAGACCATACTTGGAGCAGACTTCATTCAGCTAAATGAATCATATGGCTTCCAAAAAATATCAGGCTCTTTTTTTATGACCAGAGGCCTTTTTGACTACTTAAAGGCCAGAGAAAGAAGAAGGACACTTCTGAGGGTTTCTGTAGGGTCTTTATCAGAAACTCAGACTGTTTTTTTCTTTTCTTTTTCTGCTGCCTCTTTGTTGTGGGTCTTATTTGTGAGAAAACGAACACAAAAAGCCTTTTTTTTGGCCTGTGGTGTCGACTCAACATGAGAGCAGGTCTCAGTACAGTTAGCGGATGAACCCGACGCGCCTCTGATCAGTAGGGTCCTTTGGACACGGACACACACGCGCCACACACACACACACTGCGTTCCAGCCTTTTGTTTGTTTGACTTCTCTCCTCATACCAGCGAGGCTTTATTTTGAATGCTGACAAGCGTGCGACCACTCCACACCTTCGAAACAATAACCGCAAACACATTTGCCTCGCTAAGCGCTGGAGCTTGAACCTGTGCCCATTGTTTATTTTCCTAGCCAAGCAGGAGGGAGCGAAACAAGGGAAAAGTTGCTCGTTTTTGCAGTCTTACTGGGTTTGGTGGAACAACTCCCCGTGGGCTTCACATTATTAAAACAATAAGTTATAGCACTATAATCCGAAAAGAGGAGTCTGTTTTCACACCTAAAGCAACGAAAGATGACTCGTGCGGTTCAATACGCTTCATGTAAGCTGGCACGCCATCTGACTGCTAATAACCCAGCCTGAAACCCGAACGGGCTACTGTTACAGCTCAAATCTGGTAGAAAAGTTGCGATATAAATAATCTACAGTGACCGAGAGAGCTTAACGATCTGCAATTTAAGAAAACACACGCAATTACAAACAACGCTAGCAAATTAAGACAAGATCAGTTTGACAGCATGTAATGATTTTAAACCACACTGAACTGAGCTAAACTGAACTGAACTTAAACACTAAAAACTGAACTATGCTGTTCCAATTACTATGATCATTTATGTGAAGCTGCTTTGACACAAGCTACATTGTAAAAGCGCTATACAAATAAAGCTGAATTGAATTGAATGTTGCAAATCCTCACAACAGAAATGCATTCAAAAACGTGCTGCATTTTCTCACAACGCAAACAAATAATGAAAGCACTGCATTTTTCATAACGCAAACAAATTAAGAAAACGCCTGCATTTTCTCACAACACATGACAATAGCACAGAACACAACGCAAATGTTGAAAGGGGGACCCTAAAACGTGACAGACACGGCTATTTAGGTTAAGATTATTTAGGCTAATAAAATGCTAAATACAAGAGAATCTTGTCATTAAGATTTTTTTTTTTTTTAAACTCACTTTTCAAAGATCGCCTACAACTTTACTGAGCTATACACTTATTTCATCTGGCCGCCATTATGAAAACAAAAGCAAGGCTGTTGTGGAAAGAAACCCGGTATTAGAGGACCAGCACTGTAAACATTACTGCAAGCAAACTACAAACCTCCAGCTGTTGCTGCGATTTCAAAGTACAGATGCGGTGTAAACACCACCTCTAATGTAATTCAATTAAGTTTAATTTTAACAACTAAATGTGTATTAATTTTAAAAATTTGGTGGCAAAATTCAGTATTATGGCAAGTCTTAGAGAAAGAATCAATTTGTTAACTTAAGTTTGATAAATGGCATCTAAACGTGTGTTTGGGAAAGATAAAGTTAGCTAACTAGTGCAATTCCTTTAAATTAGCTGAAAATGAGGTCCGATATTGCTTTTTATTTTCACTCTCAATTCAGAACGGACATTCGGGTCACTCGGAAAGCAGTGAAATGATAAATTTGGGTCACTTTCTCTTCGCTCATGAGATATACAGCCAACAATACGCCATTATGGATGCCGTTCATGTGTGGCTTCAGGCGATACTTCAGAGTTTCTTCCCACCGCAGCCTCACTTTCGCTTTTAAAATGGTGGCCGCGTGAAATCAGTCTATACTTATGGCACAATAAACAATCCCAGCTTGGTTCATCAAATTTTATTGGTCCCCTTGAAACATTTCAGTTGTGCTCATTGCTTTTTGCGCTTAATTTTAAAAATTCTTACGTGCTTTTTTTATGTTTGCGTTGAATTTTAATTTTTAAGTTGTCTTAAATTACAGCATGTTAAACTCTCTCAGCCACTGTAATAATCTGACTAACAGAAACACATTCATGTTCCCAATTGGGTCTAAAATTGGTTTATGCTTCTCTGAAATTGAATGAAACTAATTCCTGGTGTCAAATGTGAAATCATGTTCACTTAATAAGGGTGAACAAAATGGTTAACGTTGTCTTATTCTGGTCCTCGGCCACAATAAGGTCGTATATTTATTTCCCCTCCAAACGAACTGCAGTGCAGGAATCGACTCTATATAAAGCACATTTAATTTCTCGTTTGAAGAATATAATTAACCTTTGTAAGAGGGAGAGCTTCTTTTTTTCCTATTTAAAGGAGACACTTGGGCGGTTACAAGAGTGCGCGTGTTAGATAAAGGACGAGAGGCTTGTCTGGGAAGAACTAGCCAAGCCCTTGTCAATCAAAGACCTCCATTTTGAAGCGCCCTGGCTTTTTTTTTTAACAAAAGGCTACAATTAGTGTTTAATCTGCCACTTAAGGTGAACAGAAAGAAGCAGAGAGTCTCTCATCTGCTCCATCATCCATTAGCAGCCACTCAAACACAGCAGCCTCCGGCCCACAGATCGCTAGCTCACCCCATTACATTGATCTATAGATTTATTGATTAGCTGTTTTATCTTATTAGTCACAGCTTGAGCTAAAGCTGTGATGGAGAAGGGTGGCAGACCCTCAAAAGAAGAAAAAAAAAGATAATTTGAGAAGAGCCCCCCCTTTGGTAGCAGATGAGGGGGTTTTCTTTTGTTTTTGTTGATCTGTTTACATACAGTTGCATTGAGAGATTGAGAGTCGTTTAGCATCTGAATGAGGGTCTGGATGGAGGGGTGGGCTGTGGTGCCGTGGGGGGTCTGGGGTGGAAATGGAGCAGTTTTAATCTGGGATATTCCCTCTGTCATGTTCATAGTCAAGAGTCACAATGAGGATGATGCTTGAGGCCTTTTCACAACAAATACTATGCAGATAAATGAGCACAATGTAATGCAATGCTGAATTGATTTTAATGCATCTTTAATCTCAGATCAAATGTTTGGATGCTCAAATGAATTATTCAACATTGGAACGGTTTTAAAACTGAAAAACATGCTGACAATATTATAGAAAAGTAATCATTAGAAGTAATAGAATTGGTTGATATAAATTTTGTGATTAAAAATATAAAAATAAAAGGAAATAAATTGTACCAAAATATATGGATACTGTTGTTGGAATGATTATTAATCAGTAAAAAATTTAGAAGACTTTATTAAGACTAAGAATTAATTATTAGAATTAATAATTACATTTTATTTAGTTTATTTTGAACAATTAATAAAATAATAATGGTTAAAAATACATTTAATAATAAAAATAGTCATAATTATTATTTTAAATAAATATTAAAATAATACAAATTGAAATGATAATCAATATAAACAAGGTTATTTTTAATTATGTAAGTTATGTTTACTTATTCATCATCAAAACAATGAAAAAAAAAACCTGAAGAAAAATAAAACTATGTAAACTAAATGTTATAGTAATAACACATACTGTTCGTTAATTTATTGTTCAGTCAAGTTTTTTAATAATACATGAATAATGGTAAATATAGATTTAATTATAAAAATAATGACCTTTTAATAAAACAGGAAAACAAAATATAAACTATAAATGTAATATAGATTTAGTTTATTAAAATAAACAAAACTGAACTAAAATTGATTACTTAATATCTGACAAATTAGGTCTATATTTTGCATTAAAAGTAAATGTGTGTAATTGTCTAAATCAGACATCGTAAAATGGGGTTGTTATTTTTTCATTATGTTAGTTATACATATTTACTTATTCATCATTAAAACAAGTAACATATACATGAAAACAATAATGTTAAAATAAAATCTACAGCTTAAATAATTCTTTAAAAAATCATAGAAAAGTATATTGAGTATAAAATTTGAGAAAAAAAAATCATAAATACTGTTCATTAATTTATTATAGTAAATTTATTTTATATATAATTTATATGTATTTATTATATTGTTTTTAATAATACAGAACATAATAATTATAACATTTTGATTTCATTAATTTTAATAATACAGAAAATAATAATGTTTAAATATAGATTTAATTATAAAAACAATGTGTTTTTCATTTAAAAGAAATCTGAATATAAACAAAACTGAAGCAATAATTGATTGCTTAATAGCTGTCAAATTAGGTTCAGATGCCCTTTTTACCTTCAAAATAAATGTGGGTAATTGTGTAAATCAGACATGGTTAGATGAAGTTATTTTTAATTATGTTAGTTATGTTTACTTATTCATCATCAAAACAATGAAATATTAAACAACAATGATATTAAAAGAACTAATAATCTTAAAATAAAATCCTGTTTTTTAAAGTGATTATAAAACAACAGAAAAAAATATCACACATTGCTAATTTATTATATATTTATTATCATATTATTTTTAATAATCCAGAACATAATAATGATCAAATTTAAATTCAATTATTAAAAAATAATAATAATAAAAAGTAAAAGAAACTGAATATAAACAAGACTGAACTAAAACTGATTGCTTGATAGCCAACACATTGGGTTCAGACGGCATTTCTTGCATTTAAAATATAAATGTGGATATTGTGGCTGTCAGACATCGTGTGTCTATAGGCCAATAGCTTATACTCTGCTTCTGGAAAAATAGAGAAATATGAGAAGGAAAAAAATCGAGAGAAAACAGAATGGCAAATGGGGGAAGACAGAGACCCTAAAAGCACGACCTTGCCATGAGATCATGGAGAAAGGAACATGAGTGAAATTTATTCTGGAGGTGGCATTTAGCTTAGCAGAGCAGAGTTTAAGGGTTAGCGCTGGAGGAGAGGTGTCTTGTTAATGGACTGACAGGCATCACGGCTTTGGGTCATTTGTCTCACAGACTGCTTTTGGGTTGGAATTGTCTGCGATTATGGTTTGTGGGGGGAAAAAAAAACCCTGTGCTATCATAAGCTCCCCCTGTTGATATTATTTTGAATAAAAATAGCAGAATGTGGAACGTGGAAAAAGTGGATGTTTCCTTAAAGTCCTCTTGAGCCGGAAGCTGTGACTCTTTTTTTACATTGTGATGCAGTTCCTAGAGAAATTGGATATTTAATGAGAATTGAATTTGGTGGGCGTGGCTTGTTCTTCTACTTGTTCTTCTACTACTTCTACTGCGATCTGATTGGATGTTGTAAAGTAGGCATTTCATTCAGAAAGATCTGGAAATGGGTTTTAGAAGAGTTTTTACAACCTAACAGACTCCTCCTCCTCACTATTTCTGTATGTTGTCAAAACTGACAGGTGGAGGGGGTGTGGTTAAGTATGTTAGCCACGCCCAATACCTCAGACTGACGAAATATGAGAATTGAACTCAAAACAAACAGAGATCACCGTGGGCAAAACTAGCAAAGCAAGCTAACAAAACCATAAGGCTAGTTTTGATTTCATGTGTACTTTAAAGGACGTTTGAGGAGATTAAAACATAGAGAGATTGATTGAACAGTAACAAGTGCTCTTTGAGGATAGAGTGGCATTAGTATGGCTCTCCACACACACACACACACACCTCCACCAGGTGCTGAGGCAGAGGAAGTGTAAATAGGTTGAAAACCCCAGACATGCTGTTACAGCGAGAGAAAGAGAGGTCCAGTGACTTTATTGTGGGGAGGCACAATCCGCGGTGACGGATGTTTCTTTTACTAGGCGTGCAGACAGAAAGGACACTTCCTCTCACGCCGGCTCTGACCTTCTGCTCTGGACGCATGGATCAATATCAGTGAAGACACTTTGACGTTCCAAAGCATGAAAAATGAAAGTTGTGCAAGCGCTGGCTGCACCACTGCTGCCTTGCACAACAATACATCTATATAACCGCTAGTATATAAACACACATCCTCGCAAGCACTGGGTTAAGCGGAGCTGTCACACACACACACACACACACATAATGAAATCCAGAGCTTTTTCCAGAGCAGCTTTTCTGTGCATTGTAACTGATAATGTGTTTTGTGATTGGATGATGATTACAATATATTGAAGTGTTTGAATAAGTAGTATGTATGGATGGATGGATGGATGGATGGATGGATGGATGGATAGATAGATAGGTGGATCGAAAGAACGGACAATAGGATAGATAGATAGATAGATAGATAGATAGATAGATAGATAGATAGATAGATAGATAGATAGATAGATAGATAGATAGATAGATAGATAGATAGATAGATAGATAGATAGATAGATAGATAGATAGATAGAATGAAAGAAAGGACAATAGTATTGCACATTAGATAGATACATAGATAGATAGATAGACAGACAGACAGACAGACAGACAGACAGATGGTGGGTGGATGGATGGATGGATGGATGGATGGATGGAATGAAAGAAACAACAATAGTATAGCACATTAGATAGATAGATAGATAGATAGATAGATAGATAGATAGATAGATAGATAGATAGATAGATAGATAGATAGATAGATAGATAGATAGATAGATAGATAGATAGATAGATAGATAGATAGATGGATGGATGGATGGATGGATGGATGGATGGAATAAAAGAAAGGACAATAGTATAGCAGGATGGATGGATGGAAAGGACATTAGAATAGCATGATAGATGGATGGATGGGCAGATGGATGGAAAGGTCAATAGAATAATTCATTGATTGATGAATGGAACAATTATAGAAAGAGAATAATAGAACAATATATAGAACAACAGAAAGAACGATAGATTGAATAATCGATGAATGAAACAATAGAAATAACAAATCATAAAAATATTTGTAAATTAATTATCATTTTTTTAATTCATTTTTATCATCTCTAGTCTATATTTTGTTTTCCATCTTTTATTGTAGTTTTTCTTTTGAACTGCATTATGGGATCTTGATTTTTCTCTCCAACAGTTTTGATATTGAACAGTTTGAAAAGTGACGTATTTTTAAAAATTACCTTTTTAATAATTTAAAGTGATATACACTGCCTGGTTTGGGGTTGTAAACTATGATACAAAAACCGTGTATTACCTGCCAGTATCTATTCTCTCATTTTACAGACATGTCTATATAATTGCCTATATGTCTTCTACATTATCAAAAGTCACTTTGTTAAACTGCACAGTTCAATTTTCAACATAAAAATTCGACAGAGCAGAGATCAAGGTTCCATAATGCAATTCATAATCAAAAAACTGAATCACAAAAAAAAGAAAATGGTTGTTTTTAAAAAGTAGATGGACTCTGAGGGTTTATGTTTGTGTGTATAACATTTGAAATGTGCTTGAGCAGAACTGCAGAATCGAAGCATCTCTGGAGCAGTTTTGGCCTTCGACCGGGTTCAGGCAGCTCCTTTAAAAATATCCACAAAGTAATACACCATTCCGCTAGCCCAGCGAATGGCCTGTTTTTCACATCAGAACATGTGTATGTGTGTGTGTGCGGAAAGCAAAAGAAAACATTACCTGGAATCTGCGCATGTCCCGTGGGTTTCCTGCATTCTTCAGGCAGTTCTGATTACACTTAAGGAAGAATTTCAAAAAGAATCTGCAAGAGAAGACAAAGAGGGAGAGAAAACTCCATGTTAGACAATCAATCCAAGCCCCCCCAAAACAATCGATTGCACAAAATACAACCTAGCAGATCCGAGTCCAGGGCGTCCACACACAACACCAATGACACAAAAGCGCGATCAAACCGACAGCTGTATTCACCTTGTTTCTAGATAATTCCCCTCAGAGTAATGATCATTAGTGTTTTGTTCCTCACCCTCCCACGACCTCCCTGTCTCTCTGTTTATCTGTTTTTCAGTCTGTCCGTGCGGCTGACGCATCCAAATCCCACAGTTCCCCACAGAACCCATCTGCCCGTCACTGACAGGAAGTCAGTTAATATTCCGCCCCCCTCTTTCCTCCCCTGTTCTACCCTGTAATTAAGGCTTAACGTGCTCAATGGGGAGGTAAAGCAGCACACCTGAGCCCTGCTCATCACAGACGAGGACCGGCGGACGGGGTAGAGGAGACCTAACGAGGTGAGAGCGGCCCGCAAACTTACAGCCCTGTTAGACAATTAGACACACCCCGCCACCGGGACAACAGCACCCGGTAATTATTGCGCAAATTACTAACTGCATAATCTGTTCGGCAAATGTCATGTGTGCGTGAGAGTCAAAAAAGGTCCCACTGGACGCCACGCCACATATGCACACCTCGAGAACTAAAACCTGGTGTTTTTAAGAGGGAAAGAGACCCTTCGAGAGTCCTTCAGAACAAGGAAGAAGGATAAGAGGGCTTATCGGAAGAGGAAGACGAAGGCTTGTACAGCTGCTGCCATACTCCTCATATCACAGGAAGTGGTTCATTTTTAGAGATAGACCAATTGCAGAGGGAAAAAAGATATATACGGCAGACATCGGGATGAAAGTCGGCTGATGGTGTTTCTGATTTACTTACAAAGCTATTCGTTTCCTACTAGAGGTAGAGCAGATATTCCAGTCGAATGTGCGTATACATTTCAATACATCACAGAGCAACAGTTGGCTTCTAGGTAAGGAAATATACCTGATAAACCATTAAAACTTACTAATATAACTTACTTATAATCTTTTTTTGTTTGCCCCCGAGTCTGAGTCATTTGATTTTGTGTATTTACCGAGACCGAAACCCAATCCAATACTTCGATAGAACAAAGAAGAGCGAAGAAACATCCAGGATGTTCACCTTATTTAAACACTCAACAACTCTGTTTGTTTGTTGTGTTCAATGTAGCCCTTTCCTTTCCACGTCTTAAAATCCCAAGTTTACATCTCACAGTTTGCTTTGGAAATGTTGTCATCATCAACTTTATAATACCTCCAGACCGCAGACATACTCGCGCTTTCCGCTTCAAGCTGCTTCAATGTTCTACTTTGCTGGCATTTAACCAATAGCGTCTCTGCAACAAAGTGATGTCATGCCGCACGCTTTGCTGTTTCTGTGTGAAGTCAAGAAAAAGGTCTATTGTCTGAATCCGATCGAGTCTGAAACTGCATGATCGGAAATAAGGCCCAATCACGCAGTTTCAGACTCGATCGGAATCGGTAGTTACCTCGGGATCAGATCTGAACATCCCTAATTAAAACCAAACTGTTGTGAGCTCAACTTAGTTAAACTTTTGTTTTAAACAAGCATATTTATTAGCTGAATTCCCTAAGCTTACAAAATATTGAAATATAATTATTTCAATGACGAGATCCAGTGAAAAAAATAGTACATAACCATATCTACCTGTGTGGCATATTTTTTTTTTAGTAAAGATGAGTTTCACTTGAGCACTACTTTTGATTATAGTTACTTATTGTGATTATTGTTTGCACTTAAAATCATTTTTGTGGTAATATTTTTTTTTTTTTGGAGCAGTTATTTGCCTGTCAGTTGTGGAATATTTTGCAGTGTTTACATGTTTATTTATCTGTAGATAATTTATTCAAATATATTTATTACTATTGTATTCTTTATTAAAAATACTTTAATAATAGAATAATAAAATATAATTTCATAAAGTACAAGTAGATTTACATAATGTACAAAATGCACCAAAATGTTGTGATTTAAAATATAATATTTTATTTTATAACAAACTTATTATTGTTTGAATTATTTTTTTTTATTATTATTATTATTATTAAAGACGAGTTTCAAGTGAGCACTACGTTTGATTATAGTTAATTATTGTGGTCATTGGTTGCCATTAAAATCATATTTGTGTTCATATTTATTTGTATAATTTTTGGTTCAATTATTTGCCTGTCACTTACATTTGTGGGGAATATTTTGCATTGTTTACATGCTTATTTAATTGTATATAATTTATTCAAATACATTTTTATTATTTTTTATTATTATTATTATTATTATTATAATTTATAAAAAATAATTACATTTTATTTCATTATTTTTTTTTATTACAAGTACAAGTAGATTTCCAAATGCACCTACATTTTTTTCATTGTTTTAATTGAATATATTGCTATTTTTACTGACCTATTTTTTATTTATTTTCGAATATTATATTGAAATATATATTTCAAGATTTATACTTAATTTATATTCAAGTATTATCATTGAAGATTGATCACATTTCTACTCATGTCTTGCCTAGTGTAATTCTAGTTTTTGTCCAATTTTCATACGTGTCATTGCTTTAGTGAGTTTGTGCTTCACTTTTTAAAATCCTTATATTAGTAATAAATAGGAAAAATACTTTTGGAACCAGCTCTGGTGAAAAAGTGAACAGACACTAATGCACATTTCCATTTGACCAGACGTTTTGGAAATGTCTCTCTGACTTATTGACAACCAGCAATCTGGTCACCAACTGAGTTAACTGATCCAAAAAGAAGGACTGTAGTTTTTCCATATCTACAGTATGCAGCAGGTGGGAAATTGGTCGTTGTATATGTATGTACATGTCCACCAATATTTACCTCAACCCTTGAGAGGCTGGACATACAGCGTAAAGGTCTCGCTTTCATGTCATGCATTGCAGATTGCATTCAGTGTTGAGTTAACACATGTATTTCACTAGGTAAACACTGTGTGTATGCAGGATGAGGTCTCTCATTCGGACCCTCCGATGGGACCACGAGTCGAGCAATATATCACTGTGTGAAATGACATCTGCAACCCTGAGCACCCCTCCACTTCCAATTCTCATTTATATACAGTCACCCTTTCCTCCTGACAGAGAGGGAATGTTTAGGATTGAGACAGATTGAGGAAAAGTAGGAGAAAAGCGAGGCAAGGGCCCCGGAGGTGGCCTTGGTAGTTTCTGAAAATTTTTAGTGACCAGCGTCAATAAAAAGCGAATTTCAGCATCGCTGGGGTGGACGTAAAGAAAGATGGCAGTCATAACGGCCAAAAACACGTCCGCCGTCATTAGAGCATTAGCTTTAATTGTGTACAGTGTGTGTGTATGGTAGTTGTTGGACAGGCCATTATCAGAATGAGTATTACGAGCTGTAATTCGCGGCCCCTGTCTTTATTTCCCAATAGAGCTGTAATGTTTCACAGCAGGTATCAGAGTAAATCAAGCCTGAAATATAGCCTTTATTTACCTCTCTCACCCGCTATCTCTCTCTCCCTCACTTGTTTTGTACTCTATAGCCGCAAACAAATGGCTTCACACACATGTACACAGGTGGACACACTTGTGTTAACTCAAAGATTATTGCGGAGCACACATTCAGAGGTTCGAAAGTGAGATGGACCGCATCAATTTCAGAAGATACAGCAAACACACTAGAAAACTATGACCTGGAAAACATTTCAAGTGCACTCACAATGTAGAGCTGTAATTAAAAACATAAAATACAGTATATTAATATAAGAAGTATCATTATGCAAGAGAATTTACACACAAATAACTAAACTAATAGGGCGGCATGATGGCTCAGTGGTTAGCACTCACAGCAAGAAGGTTGCTGGTTCGAGTCATGGCTGGGCCAGTTGACATTCCTGTGTTTAGTTCAGTCCAAAGACATACACTATAGGTGAATTGAATAAACTAGTGTATATGTGTGTGTGATTGAGTGTGTATGGATGTTTCCCAATACTGGATTTCAGCTGGAAGGGCATCCGCTGTGTAAAACATATGCTGGAATAATTGGCGGTTCATTCCTCAGTGGCAACCTCTTAGGGCTGGCCGATTTGGCCTAAAATCAAAATCTCGATTAATTAAGCATTTTAACTCGATTACAATTAATGAACGATTATTTTATATATTTATTTTTTAGCCCTCTTAGTTCTCTGACAAGTTTTACACAGTAAATATGCTCACATATTACAAGTGAGAGATTTTGGAATGATTTTTGGAAACACACTAAATACTATCTACGATTATTTATTGAACATCAATGTTGAACACCTGAAATTAAAACACACATTGCCTAAAATGCAGCTCTCTGCCCCACCCACCCTTGTCACCGCCTCCAAACCATCCAATCACAAAGCTTACACTACGTGTAATTGTGACGTGTGGTTACATTTTTTGAGAGGTGTGCGGGTATGCGAAGGCTGCGTCGGACCATGCGCATGCGCTTGGTGGAAGTATGATATCAGAATAATATGATAAGTATAAACCAGGGGTCACCAACCCTGTTCCTGGAGAGCTTCCTTCCTGCAGATTTCAGTTGCAACCCTGACCAAACGCACCTGTTTGTAATTATCAAGTGCTGCTTTAGGTATACTACTAATTGGTTCAGGTGTGTTTGATCAGGGTTGGGACTGAATTCTGCAGGAAGGTAGCTCTCCAGGAACAGGGTTGGTGACCCCTGGTATAAACCATGAAATAATAAGTTTAAATTGAGAGGTGTGCAAGTATGCGAAGGCTGTGTCGGACCGTATGTTAATGCTTGGCAGAAGTATAATATCAGAATAATTTAATAAGTAGAAACCATAGTATAATAAGTTTAAATTGAGAGGTGCCCGAGTATGCGAAGGCTGCGTCGGACCATACATTAACGCTTGGAATAAGTATAATATCAGAATGATATAATAAGTATAAACCATAATAAGTATAAATTTGCCTTCACACACAGTAGAGAAAGTAATTAAAAACTGACCTGAAAAAATTAGATCGATTATAGGTTCTGAATGTTGATTTCGATCACTTGTCAATTAATCGCCCAGTCCTACGACCTCTGAAATAGAGACTAAGCCGAAGGAAAATTAATGAACTTAACCAATTTTTGTGAGTTTTATCTGCTTTATATAAAGCGATTCGCTTTTAGCAAAAAAAAAAAAAAAAAAAACTTATAGGACTCTGGATTTTTTTTCTTTGAACAAAAACAGGCAAATATGCTCTATATATGTTGTTCTGTGGTGCTCATGTTCAAGTCTGAATCCAGCATACAAGCAAATGACAAAAAAAATTATATATAAAGTTATATATAACTAGTATAACTATATATATATATATATAGGCATGGGACGATTTTCAAGGTACACTGTGTTTTGAAAAAGTCAAGGTTTTAAATCCGCCCAAATTTTTTGCTATACTGTTCCTAAGATATGTTTACGATTTTTTAATTACTTTTTTAATTTTTTTATTTATTTTTTTTTTTAGGACAACATTATCTCCAGCAGAAAAGATCTCCAAAGATGCCGTTGTAAATTAAATTTATGAAATTAATGAACACAATTCATTTTAATTATTTAGCCTGACATGTTTACTCCTCCAAAGTATTTTAAATATTCAGAAAATTTCTGAAAATAGTCTTCATAGAAAGAAAATCAAGTATATTGTGTTCAAATAGGGAAAAAGTTTTGCTTTTTACCCAGACATTTAAAAAGAGCATATTTTAGTGCAGTAAACACAACATAATGAAACCGTGATATTTTTATCCAACGTCCATCCCTATTATATACCATATATAACCAAATACACTTCCATTTAATGTTTAAGCAAATCATTAAATTAAAAAGATTAAAAATGAAACGGCGGAGTATTATTATCACCAACAGACTAATGCATAAAAGTCTTGAAAAACACACACAGCCTCTCATTAAGACCCCGTTCAGTGTCTGCGCGCGTTCGCTCGGGGGGTCTGTTTACCTCCGAGTTTGATTAAGTGCATTTCCACAGCTTTCCGAACACAATGATATTCAGCTGTCCACACCAGCCACCAGTCATTTCGTCTGAATTAGAGCCGATTCACTTCTGCATGGGGATTGAGTAAATTAGTCCTTTGTGAAAAGGCAAGCAATTACGGCCACACGGTTCTCTCTCCCTTTTGCTCTCCATAAATGGCTTCAGAACTTTTTTTTTTTTGCGGCGATGTTCGCGAATGTCGGAAATAAAGGCAGTTAAATAGTCATTTAATGGAATATCAAGGAGAACGCGGCATTAGATGCTGGCGAGGAAGGGGAGAGGAAAAAAAAATTAACTGCAATTATGTTTGATTAAAGCTATCCTTCTCAATAATCAGCATTTGTGACAGGACACAGGACTCTGGTGGCCTATGGATGCCATGGAGATGTTGAGCAATATTAAGGCCAATAAAGGGATATTAGCATAGCTAATTATGGAAGAGCTGTAGCAGTGAAAGGGGGCCTCTGTGTATTGTAACGCGCAAAATAATTGGCCGAGGCAGTTATCAATTACACAAGACACGAATTTGGTTTGTCAGAGAGAAAAAAAGCAAAGCAGACGTGTTTAATTTCACATCAGAGACCTTCTTCCCTCGCTTTTGTTCTTTACCGGAGGCGTTCGACTTCTAGCTTCCACTGCAACTTGTCGACAAATCTGTGATAAAATGATCTGGCCGGCCAGCGTGGAGTAATTAATACAACCTGTCCTTCACCGCTGTTTCTGACCAGAGGGGTTGAATCTTTATGATGGTGGCGGACGAGAGAAAGAGAGAGAGGGAAGACGGGGGGCTTGTCGTTTGAAAGGACTTTGGCTTCACAGGCTGAGGTAATTGAGAGGAAAAAAAGGGGTACGTTTCAAGCACATCAGCTCAATAACAGCCCTTAGCTCTTATCTTAACCCAAACCATCATTGGATCGTTTTCCTGCCCTCATTCAAAGGAGAAGCCCCCCTTACAGCCTCTCCTTCACACTAATCCCACTTCATTCAGCACAAAAGCAGACGCAAAAACAAATAAATGCAGCAAAGGGCGATGCTGCTGTCCCGTAACCCCTGTCATAATTGCCGGTGATGTTACTCTTGAGCTGGCATCATCTTTTGACTTTGCACATTCTAAGTGTTTTGCTTTAGTAAAAGCAGCGGCAGGTTAAGTCAGGGTATCCACGGGGTCTCAAAATGTCTTAAATTTCATAAAAACAAAACATTAGACCTTAAAAAGTCTTAAATTGACTGAAATACTGTCTTGTAGGTCTGAAATCATTTTAACCAGGTCTGAATTTTCCTTTATATAAAGCTACCCAATTGATCCAACATACTGTACCAACAATACATTTCAATAAAGCTTTTTAGCAAAACTATATTAATAACAGGCTTTTTTTAAGTTATGTTGAAAAAAATGTATGTATACAGCTTGGGTCTGCTTGTTTTGACTCA
Source organism: Danio rerio (assembly GCF_052040795.2). NCBI lineage: Eukaryota > Metazoa > Chordata > Actinopteri > Cypriniformes > Danionidae > Danio > Danio rerio. The sequence goes on along the minus strand of NC_141032.1, from coordinate 45,092,874 downwards.
TTTAAAATTTGTGACTAAAAAATGACTAACTAGAATGAGTTTTTTTGATGGGGCTATTATTTATTTTATTTTTTGCTGGGCGATTAAAGAATCCTTAGCATTTAGCCCTATAAAAGTCCGAAATTTCATTTTTCGTGGTCTTAAAAAGTCCTGAATTATCAAAAATAATCAAATAAATAGGCCTTAATAAGTCTTAAATTGACTGAAATATTGTCTTGTAGGTCTTAAATCATTTTAAACAGGTCTGAATTTTCCTTTATATAAAGCTAAACAATTGATCCAACACACTGTACCAACAATACATCTCAATAGAGCTTTTAGCAAAACTATATTAATAACTAATATCATAACAGGCTGTTTTTTAAGTTATGTTGAAAAAATTGTATGTATACAACTAGGGTCTTCTTGTTTTGACTCATTATTTAAAATATGTGACTCAGAAATGACTAACTAGAATGAGTTTTTTTGATGGGGCTAGTATTTTATTTATGTATTTATTTTTTCTGGGTGATTAAAGAATCCTTAGCGTTTAGTCCCATAAACGTCTGAAATTTCATTTCTCGTGGGCTTCAAAAGTCCTGAATTAACAAAAATAAGTAAATAAATAGGCCTTAAAGTTTTGACTGAAATATTGTCTTGTAGGTCTTAAATCATTTTAAACAGGTCTGAATTTTCCTTTATGTAAAGCTATCCATCAATCCAACACACCAACAATACATCTCAATAAAGCTTTTAGCAAAACCATAGTCATAACTAACATTATAACATATGTCTGTTTATGTAAAAAAAAAAGAAAAAAAAATTATGTACTATATACAATTAAGGTCTGCTTGTTTTGACACATTTAAAATATGTGGCTAAGAAGTGACTTATTAGAATTAGTTTTTTTGATGGAGCAAGTATTTAATTATTATTATTTTGCTGAGTGATTAAAAAAATCCTTAGTGTTTATCCCTATATAAGTCTGAAATTTCATTCTTTGTGGTCTTAAAAGGTCTTACATTTGGTCTACAGAAACCCTGTACGTGCAGTTGACAACTTTCGTAGCTTTTTTTTAGTGTCTTGCTAGCAAAAATATGTCTGTACTCTATATTTTTGATTTGTTTTGTAGCATAAATGTCTAAAACATGAACTGTATTTGCTTGTGAAGCATAAAATTATGATACTATGTTTGAAAAATGAAGCTATTTGTTGTGTTATTTAGCGTCTTAAGTGAATGCATCTTGATTTAAGAATATTTAGATATTTGTACTGGACATCAAGTAAAAACAATTAAGGAAGAAAAGATTTAAATATAAGAACAAATAGAAAAACAAATAACAGAACAAATATACTTGTATCTTGTATCTTTAGTACTGGAGAAATAAAAATGAGACAGTTGTTGACGATAAGATACATTAAAAAAAGGTGTTGAATTTCATTAAAAAACAGCAAGCAAATTAAATGCTAATTTTTGAAGACTTTATAGTATTTTGTCATCAAATCCTACTGTGTTTTATTTCCATCTTCAAAAAATATACTTTAAAATTTTATAAAAATAATATGCATATCATAAGGTCAATAATTTAGGAAGAATTCCATGGGAAAGTTAAGACTGTATTGAATTGCGTAAAGGTCAGAAAAGTCTGCAGTAGCTTTCCATTTTACCTCAATACTAAGATATTATCACCTTTTTCCATCATACTGGAGCAAAAATGCAATCTATGAAAAATTTAATATCAGACAAATGCACAAACACAAAGAAAAAGTACAATAATTTATGGACAAATAATCGTGTTATGCTTGTTTTGTTGTCTAATGTGTTTAGACTAAAGTGGGGGTGAAAAAAACAGCAACTGCTTTTTCTTCCTGTCGTCCCAAGACAGATAAGTGAATGTAAAGAGAGGTAAAGAAATACAATGGCAGATGGAAGTGTGTATGTGTGTGTGCGCGGTCAGTGTGGACACTAATTGCTGCTCAGGCGTTAATGGTTAGGGCACAGCTGTGTGACTCTGCTGAGTATTGATCACCAAGCAACTTTAGCTGATCAGACCCCAGTCAGCCAGCCAGACAATACAGAACACAGACACACACACACACACACACTTACAAGAGTACATTCTGCTGATTTCAGGTCCAGAAGCTGAGACGGTACACAGGTCAATACAGATCGCATTTCTAAAATGCACCAGCTCCCTGTGTCAGCTCTAGCTTCTGATTGGCTGACGGCTCTGATTGCATCTGATTGGTTCATGGGTGCACTTGCATCTCATTTGACGGAGAGATTTGTTTCAAGACCCCAAGTATTGAACATTTGTGGGTAACCATTCCTGGTGTGCTGTTTCTCTACTAAGCAGTCAGATTTACACTTGGCAGACCATAAAGCGAGAATAAAAATACCACAGACTTACACTTAAGAAGGCACCCGAGAAACCCAAAATATCACTGAAACTTGAAGCATTGGCATTTTTAAACGCTTCGCAATAATCCTAGCAACCAGGCACTATTTAATACAATTTAAAATACTCAGTTGTGGTTTGTTTAAACAACTTAAATAAAAGGAGCCGAAACAATATAATTGTTCTGTTTTTTTTTTTGGGGGGGGGGGGGGGGGGGGACAACTTAATTTTTTTTGTCCAGTCCACTTAAATTATATACAGATGCACAATATATCATTTTAGAATCGATACCGCAATGTGTGCATCCACAATAGTCACATCACAGGATCTGCAATGTTTAATAGGGATTATAGTTGACAAGGAGCTGCAGTTCAGAACATAAGAGTTGTGAAGTCATTGAAGAATATAACCATATATAAATGTGTATCACTTGCATGGGACATTATAGACCGTTTCAATGTGGTGATGTCATTGGCCCTGCTTGTTATTAAACTATTTCATAGCTGTAACAAGAGGTAATTCAATCCTAACTTAATGTTAAAACAGCTATCATAACATTATTTATCAAGATGTGGATCGGTTTTGCATTCTCGGAAGCTATATAAAAATTAAAAATGTAAAATAGGAAATACGCTGGGACCATTGTTTTTGTTTACATGCCTCAAAATGGTAAGCAAATTGAGAGAGTTTAAAGCATCCAGGATGGAATGCGTTAAACCTTTTAAATGTACCAACAGTAAGTTTAATAAAAATGATTTGATTGAATCGTTTGTACAATGATTTGCTAAAGATTTTAAAGCCATCTGAGGAAATTCTTTACAAGTCTCATTATATTTCGCAGAAAAACAAAACTTTGCAATGTCTGATTTTTACCATATATATATATATATATATATATATATATATATATATATATATATATATATATATATATATATATATATATATAGAACAAGAACAAATTTCACAATTATTAAATTAAATTAATGTTTATTTATTTACATATGGCACTTTTCACAATGCAGATTTTGTCAAAAGCAGCTTAACAGCTCTAATGAAGTCCATATTTCAGAGTTAAGGATCAGTTAAGTTTAGTTCAGTGTAGTTTAATTACTAATAAATATATATTTATTTTTCTTGTCAATAAAATAATATAATAATATTTAACACAATAGTGTGTTAGCAAGAACTAACAATGAATGACTTTATTTTTTATCAACTAACATTAACAATGATGAGTAAACCCTGTATTATTATATTCTTCATTGATTGCATAAAATATAATCTTCACTGCAAAAAAAAAAAAAAAATCTTAGATTGTTCCTAGTCTAAATATCTAAAAATGCTTAAATCAAGAATCATTAGGCAAGCAAAACATACTGTCTTTAAGACAAAACATGCTAGTCTGCGTCTTTCAGATGAATACTAATGCTGATATAGCACAAGCATACAACTCTTTCTTGACATAAAAAACATGCCACCCCCAGCTTATCCACTTGATTCACTTCATTTTCTCTTTTCTATCTTAAAAAAACTAAATAAAATCATTTGTTTATTTTACTTAATACACCACGCTGCCAACCTCAACCTTCGGTACTGACCTGTTTATGTTTAATTTGTAAAATGCATGCACATCATATATTGTTTATGCACATCATATACTGTTTGTTTCACAATTTTGTGTGTGTGTGTGTTTTGTTTTGTTTTATTTTATTTTTTCAATTTATACTGTTATTTTCTCTTTTACTTTTGATAGCTTTGACAAAAAAATCTGATAAATAAGTCTTATTAAAAAATAAATACTATGGCAAAATTAAGCGAGTTTCCCTAAAACAAGCTAAATAACCTGCCAATGGGGTAAGAAAAATAATCTTGATTTTCATTTTGACATAAGATAATTTTGCTTACCCCATGTACACTTAATTTTGGCATGTTATTTCTTAAAATAAGAGAACATACTTTGCTAGTCTTGGAAATGCTTCTTGATTTAAGACTTTTTAGATATTTAACTAGAAACCAGGCATTTTTTCCAGTGTTGTAAAAATATTCAGATCAGGATCACACAAGCAATTCCTCTTCTGATCACAAATGAAGTGACCCAAACATGTGAAGTAGTTTTAGAGATGCATTACAGTCATTCTTTGAACATATCTGAGCATCTGCCTAAACATATTTATGCCAGAAGAGTTTTTTAGGACATGTGTTCCTGTCGTGTGTGTGTGTGCGCGCGTGTGTGTTTTCTCCCTGAGGCAGACTGCTGTACCAGACCCAGACTGGTGTGCACATTCTCTCCTCCTTTCTCACCATTTGTCTTCTCCTCCGTAGTTTTTCCTAATATGTAACATGCCTCTGACATTATTTCCCCAACAGATCACTGCTTCTGTCAATCACAGCATTTTGTCTTAGACTGGGGCCTCATTAAACACTCTCTCACTCTCGGTCGCCCTCCTCCATCTACCTTCCTTTACCATTCCCTCTCCTTTTCTCCCCTTCCACTGCTGTTTTTCATGGGTTAGGTGTACTCAAGCCTCTTGTGGAGATTCCCATAGCAAATCAAGTCTCTTATGTGTCATATGGGATCATATCCAGGATTAAATATGTTTTTAATACAAGAAAATAAAGAACTCACTATCACTAAGGAACAATAACATTTCAATTTGCTATAACTTAATTTATATTTGGTCGCACTGTATTTTAAGGTACAATTCTCACTATTAACACATCATTAACTATGAGATTCAGCTCAGTAAAACACAAATTAGCTTCTTATTAAAAGTTAATAAGGTAGTAGTTGTGTTTAGTTAGGGATGAAGAATAAGATCATACTTTGAGTACTAATAAACAGTTAATAAATTAATAATAGGCAGGTAATAACTTAGTTAATCGTGTGAATTGTTAGTTAAGCTAAAATGTTTCCTTATATTTGAAAAAATTTAAACATGAACATTAATATTACATATTTGATAGTATTAAATAACATGTTTAGTTGCTATAACTTAATTTATATTTGGTCTCACTTTATTTTAAGGTACAATTCCTGCTATTAACAAACCGTTAACTATGGTTTTAGCACAATAAACTACTTATTAGCTACTTATTAATATTTAGTAAAGTAGTAGTTGGGTTGGGTATTGGGTAAGATTAGGAATGAATAATAAGATCATACTTTAAGTTCTAATAAGCAGTTAAAAATAATGTTAGGCAGGTAATAACTTAAACTAAAGTGTTACCTTATATTAAAAAAAACATAAACATTAATAATAATAACAATAATTATAAATTAATAATTTAAAAATATATAAATAAACATTTTTGAGTGTTATATTTGTAATACATCTATATTATTATATGTTATAGTATTAATATGTATAGTATTAATAATAATAATAATAATAATAATAATAATAATAATAAATTATACTACTACTACAACCAATAATAATAATACCACTAATACACTTTAAATATTAAATAATATGATATACCATACAATATTTATTAATAGCATATCTGAAACAATAATAAACTTATGTTTGTAATATTTTAAATGCCATAATATTTGTAATACATCTATATTATTATTTTTTATTTAAACTGTACATTTTTATAACTTAATAATAATAATAATAATAATAATAATAATAAAGAAATCATACTACTACTACAACAACCAATAACAGTAATACTAATGCTACTAATAATAATAATAATTATATTATTAATCATAATAATAATAATAATTATTATTATTATTACGATTAAAAAAAAACTGTTGTTTGTTTAAACACAATTATTGAGATTTTGTTGAAGCAGCGTATTTCTTTCATGTTCAATCCACTTAAATTTGCTAAATCTGTCAGTTACCTCAATTGATTTGTGGTAAAATATGAATGAATTGTGTGGAATTCAGCATTTTTACGCTGTATCATTATTAAGTATAATGTTTAATTGTTGTTGTTTAACATTGTTTAGAGTTGAATTATTATTAAGTTTAATTAAGTTTATTGAATTAATTTTTAGAAGGGAAATAGAGATCCTTTGCAGAAGTAGTTTTTAGTTCTTGTACTTCATTATATATACTCATACTTTTATTACTGTATATGTAAAGCACTTTGAATTATCATTGTGTGTGTAATGTGCTATATCAATAAACCTGCCTTCCCTAAATAATCTAAAAAAAAATCTAATTAGAATTATTAATTTATTATTTTTTATTATTATCAAGTCGTAAAATAATTATGTTGGACAAAATATACTCTTGAAACTCATGAGATGGATAAAAAAAAAAAAGCCAGCGGGTTATGTTGTAGAATAGTAAATTACGTCATCATTCAGCTTTCGAGTCAATGGAAATGCAGGCCAGTTCTGAAAGAGCTCTGCAATTCCCCCATCCCAAGAACCAGCATCATTTCTGCAAAAAAAGAAAAGGGATAGTAGGCTATGCATGTTTTACCTCTCTTGCTCTTTCCATCCCCACGCTCAGCTCTTTGATGTTGGGAATACAGGCTCAAGTTTCCCCGGGAGGAGATGGGGGGCGGAAAAGGAGCTGGGGGGAAGGTTTAATCTAGCTTCTGATTGGCTGAAAGGCTGACCACACATGGCCAAAGATGCTGTTGTCTTTACCTGACCTAATGCTCACTTGCTAACAGATATGTGACGGCTATTTTGTTTGTTTCTTTGTTTGTTGCGTCTCCATTCTACTCCAGACGTCTCCTTGTGTGTTCATTATTCTTTCTCTCTCTCCCTCTCTCCTTCCCCATCTAAAATTCATACATTCCCACATTCTTTCAAGACAGCCCTAATTAGGAACTGTCATCTTTGCCGATTTTAATTATTAATTAAAAACAGGAAGGAGAGAGTGAAAAAAGCACATTTCAAATCAGGCCATGATGGAACACACACACACACACACACTCGTTCACAGGCCTGCCTGATGTCTGAAGGCTGTGGTCTCAGCGATGCTGATTAAAAACGTATTAAAACATTATAAATGATTAATGTGGATCCAGTTCTGAGTGGCAGTTATTGGTTTTAACGCAGGTAATGCAGCCTAATGACACGGGCGCATGTGGACCCTTCGTCCATGTCATTATTCCTGCATGTCAACAACCAAACGGAGAGAGAGAGGGGGAACAGGCCGTTACATCAGTGCGCATTCAAGTCATCCATCAGCTGGCCGTAGCTCAATCAGAGACGCTGAGAGAGCAGAGGTGCTGTTCCGCGCCCCCAGACGGCCGCTGGGTGATCGCCGCTAATAGATTTCCATAATGGACATGAGTGGAGGACGCGCGGGTCACTTTCACTTCAGTTTAGAGGCTGGGAAACTGGCGAGAGCGAGACTGTCACCAAAATAACACCAAGTTGAGGAGAGGGGGGACTTACACTGTTAAAAAAATGCTGCTGTCCACACAGTCGATTTGTGTCGGGACAACATGAAGGAATTAAGTTAACTTATTCGTTTTTACAAATTTAAGTTGATTCAACATAAAGCAATTCAGTTGCCGTAAGAAACTCAAGAATTGTGTTGTTTTCGATCATGTTAAATAAGTAGTTTGAACAAACAGCAAACAATTTTCTTTCCCTACAACAAGACAATACTGATTTACTTGTCTAGAAAATGCTTCTTAATTTAAGAATTTTGTGATATTTTAACTAGAAATAAGACAAAAAAAATAGAAGAAAAACATTAAAATCATTGGTAAGACTTTAGTTTAGGTCACGACTCATGCTATTAAGTAATATCAATATCATTAAGATATTAACTGTAACCTAAATCCAACTTCTACCTTACTAAATATTACTAGAGGACAAACTAGTAGTTTATTAAGCCAGTAGTGTTAGTTAATGGTTTGTTAATGCTGTGAATTGTGACCTAATCTAAAGTGTTACCAAATCCTCATTTAGTTTCAGTGCCACTTCTCATTATTGACTAGTGGTTTATAACCTGCCTATTATTAAGAAAGTGTCTGTTTATTAGTGCATAATCTACATAATCTTATTTTACAGCTCTGATAACAATATCTAAACCTAACTACTACTTTAATAACTTTTAAAAAGCACCTGTTTATTGGTTTATAGTGCCAAAACTCATAGCCAATGGTTTATTAGTAGTGAGAATTGTACCTGCAAATAAAGTGTGACCCTGTCATAGGAAAGAATGCATTTCTTTTGGCTGTGATTATACTTACATTTTTAACATAGATTAGGTTTTTGTTGCTTATTGCTTTGTTTTCTCATTGATTAGTGAATTAAAGTAGATAACAGCACAATTTGAGACATCATTTTCTGAGACTTGAAATATTGCTTATGACTTATTTTGTGCTCATTTGTAATAAATTATCAACCTAGACGACAGTTGTAATGGCCATTTGGTGTTTGAATGACTTTTAATTGAAGTTGAAGTTGAAATAATAACTTTGTTTCTGCTAAAATATCTACAGATTAATAAAAGTAGACAAATTAATTGCTAAAAGTATGATTTTTTTTCTCACGCAGACACACATTTATTGCTCTGTATAAGCATTTTATTTACTGAACTATAAGCCTAGATGACATTTCAATGCACATTTGTTGTTTAAATTACGTTTAATTGAAGTTAAAGTTGAAATAATAACTTTGTTCCTGCTAAAATATATACAGATTACTGAAAGTAGACAAATTAATTTCTAAAACTAGGATTTTTTAGATATTTATCGCTCTATATATGCGCTATATTTACTAAATTAGCAACCCAGAGGAAAGGGTAATGTTTTGGTAATTGGATGCTCATTGTGGTCCACTGGTGACCCCCTCCCAAACCTCTTAAGTACCCCGAAAAGTGCTATATAAAGATAAGTAATTATTAATATTATTATTATTTGGGTAACTGAATTGTAGTATTAATAATCAAAGGAAAAATAAAACTAAACGCAAATCTGAGAGCGACTTTGCTATCTAGTTGAGCTCTTATTTTGACCTCTATCTGTAAACTTGTTTTTATTTTGGAGATTGCATGACTTGTGAGCAACAAAACCTTCAAAAGAAAAAAGCAAACGGAGGTGTTCCAAACAGCGTGCATCGCTTTATACCTAATGCATAATATATGTTTCTAAAGTGAACAGGAGTGTGAGGTAGTTACCATGCGTGAAAACACAATGACGGACAGGGAAGAATGCGCAGATAGAGAGGGTAAAGGTGCATTAGTGCTAGCCAGCGCACCGTACGGCAAGAGCGAGGGGTCAGTCATTAAGAGACAGGAGGGCAAGCGCAAGAGCTAAAACAACAGAGCGGGTGAAATGAAATGACAAATGAAGAGAAGCTGGATTAGGTGCCGTGCTGTCCAGAAATGACGTGAGTGCCATATTTGTGAAACAATAATGCGGCTGGCAGCACGGATCCTTGTTCCTGATTCATCTACGGCCGTATGGCGTAGCTTTGTCAGTCTGCGCGTGGTATAAATTATTCAGTCTGAGAGATGGCAATTACAGAACCCTGCACAACCAAAATGAATATTTTATAAGGACTAAAACTGCACCGGAATGAATCATACACACACACACATATACACACACACACTGAGTGTGTTTGTACATGGCAGGACCAGAGGCCTTTGGTGCTTTCATATTGTTGACTGAAATCCAGAGAATTCTAATAAGCAAATATATTACAGGTTTACATCGTCGCTATTTTGCCGGCCGTGCCTGTGGACAGATCTCAGGAAAAGGGGGATTCCTTTCAGAAACTTGTCAGTTTAGTGTGAAACGCAATGCTGTTTCTTTCAATTTAAAATAAGCGGTGATTAAAACAAATCACAATCAAAAACAAACCTAATTGTTTTTAAGATCTAATGTAATGTGTATTTATATATAGCGTATTTATTGTGGATGGCCATACACCCAAAGCGCTTCACAATCATGATGGGGGGGGGGTGTCTCTTCACACCACCACCGGTGTTCAGCATCCACTTGGATGATGCGACGGCAGCCACAGGACAACAGCGCCAGTGCGCTCACCACACACCAACTATTGGTGGAGTGGAGAGACAGTGAAAGAGCCAATTCGGTGGATGGGGATGATTGAGGGACTTTGGCCAGGGGTTACACCCCTATTCTATACGAGAAGTGCCATGGGATATTTAAGAGGGGAAATATACACTAAAAGGAAAGTATTTTAATAGAAAGGTTAAATAATACACACTAATACATTGTGTGACTGCTTACAAAAATAAATATGATAGTTTTCATACTGATTTAATATCTGCACTGATTTATAAACATTGTTTCTGAAACTCTGCGTACCCGTTACCAGGTACATTAAGTCATTTACTTCCACATTGTTTACATTTTAAAGGCTCATACTGGCCTTATACCCCATAAGTGGTTCTGTTCTCTCATCAGTTGGAATAGAATAACTTTTGCATAGATTATGATAGAGACATTTTTCTTTTTTCCTATGATTACTGACATGTGCAAGAACTACCAAAATTAATTACAGCAACAAAGACCACACAGAACCTAAAAGGTACACTTTCAAATCAGAGTATACAAAAAAGAGCCTCTTTTTTGAGGTGTTTGATTATAACACAGACAACATATACAATTATCTGAATCACGTTCAATAGTGTTTTATGATGAATCAAAGGGTTTTGTTTAAAATGGTACCAAACTTTTGCATTTACACCTCTGGATGTGGATTTTTAATTGGGGTAGGCAAAATCCAGGCGGAAAACCCCCAAATAGCACTTGACTTTAATGGGTTAATGCAGAGAAACAATGAGTATGTCTACATGGACACCAATAATCAGATTTTAATATAATTAAACAATACTCTGATTAAGAGTCTACCATGTAAACAGCGATTCTTAATTATTTAATGTTATTAAATTCATAATCAAACTAAATAGAAATCGGATTAAGACATGTGGAGTATACTGATTTTAGTGCAGTACAGACATGTAAACACCTTAATCAAACTGAATTAACACTTGATTCCTTAGACTGGTTATCTTTATATCAAAGGAGAAAATTACATCTGTACTTATTTATTTTAAAGGCTCTTTTAGGTAAATTACCATCCTATATTTTTAATTTATTAACATTTCACACCAACAACCAACACACTAGCTCTGGTTCATGTATTCGTCTGATAGTTCCAAGGGTACTATCAGAACATGGCAAACGTGCTTTTTCTGTTTACGCTCCCAGGGCTTGGAATGACCTGCAAAATCAGCTCAATCTTGACACTTTTGCGACTCTGAGTACTTTTAAACATCTTTTATACAACATTTTAAAGGACACCTGCAATTGTTTTTCATGAGCTGATGTTTTTAAGAATGGTGATTTAGTAATTTTGTGGTATTGTTTGTGATTTTTATATGAAACTTTATGTGCTGCCTGCCATCTTGACCAGGTCTCACTGGAAGAAGAGACAGTACTGTCTCAATGTGATCTCCTGGCTAAATAAAGGAATAAAAAAAAAACTATTACCATTATGTACGACTTTGTGCTGCAATTTTTTTTTTTTTTTTTGTCAGGATAGTTACGTACACACATGCCTGTTTGACACTATTTTCTGCACCTATCGAGTCAGAAGGACCACAGACACTTGCACACACCGCAAAATGCTGAGGTTTTTTTTCTCCCTTTTGGCGTGCGGTTTCAAACTCCATTAAAACAGCACTCTTCCACCAGTTCATACTCACATCCAACACCTCAGTTTGTCATGGAGGCATGAATGAAATGTTTCTAAATGAACGAACTGCAGTTAAAATGCCAAAGTTAAAAATAAAACACCAGAAATTGCTTGAAACTCCAGAGGAAACGTTGGATAGTGTGGTGGCGCAATGAGGTTAATCGATCTGTGTGCTATAACATGTAAAACAGGATCATGAAAGGAACATTCAAAGAGCAACTCATGTAAGCACCTCAATCATACTATTGTCTTAATCAGATTAAGGCTGATAATTTGCTCACTTATGTCCATGTAAACTCAGTCAATATCTTGAATCTTTTAATTTAAGAAACATGGCAATGTAAGCAGCATCTGAAATCAAAACGAAGCTTGTTTCGCTGGTAATTCATAATGAAATTGCACATTCAGTGTGAAAAACTTGCTCAGAAACTAAATTGTATAATGAAAATATCTTAAAAATAAATGGCATCAGGCCAACAGCTCAATTGTTTACTTGTTTTAATAAGCCTATGCTAATGTGCAAAGCAGGAGCAGGAAAGCAAATCCAGTCGATTTCATGATGATTTATTTTAATATCTGCACTGTTTTAAAAACCATTGTTTATTAATGCCGAGAAACGCTGTCTTGTTTTGACCCCTGTGAATGTACTCTTCGTCTCTTGCCAACAAGAAAGAGAGCAAGTGAGCGAGAAAGATGGAAAAGAGGTAAAAAGAGAGAGAGGGAGAGAAACACATTGAAAGGCTAATGGAGGCGGATTATACTGCCAGCCTACCCGAAGCATCGTCTGATAAAGGTTTTGTCTGTTGAGTTTCCTGCAAAAGTCCAGCTTTATAATGCTGAAACAAAAAATAACATTGTTCTTTAGGCTTGCAGGAGCAAAGCAACCTGCTTGAATGGGTATTGTGTGAACAGAGGCAGTGATACCTAAAGCCTTTGTACAGCAGAGGCAGGTCAGGCCTATGACATCAGCGCGACACAAGCAGGCCTCTGTGCGGCCGCTCCGCCAGGAGCTCAGCATGGTGGGAAAATACGTCAGGAGAAAGCTTTTTTTATCTGAGCACTCTCTCTCTCTCACTCACACACACACACACACATTCAAGCTGATGGGACACACACAGTCCAACACATATGGGTGCTTTAAAAAAATAAAAATCCTACCCAAAATAGCATTTAAATAGTTGATTATTTAGTGTCAATGACACATAAATGAGAACCATGAGTCATTTTGAGACATTTTTGAGATGTACTCTAAAACTAAAGTAAAACATTCCTCTCAGGTTCAGCTTTTGTAGCTTAAGGCATGTAAAATGAAACTTTATGGAGAAATCCAAGTGAATTTGAACTTCTGTCTCCATAAACTCCATAAAGATCTCTGAAAATCCCATTAATAATATATTTATAATATTTATATATAGTGTTTTATTTATGATATTCCACTTTGAGTACAATGTATTTGTTTACATTTTTAAAGCGCTAACTTGAGCACAGTTTGAGAACTTACACTCGAAACAACACTGAAAAAAAATAATTTGAAGATGATTCCTTGGATTTACTCATTTTTTTAGGTTAAGTGCAATTTATTTGGGCTGAATTTAAATAAACAAATTAAGTTAAACATTACTAAATGAAATTAATTTAAATTCAACATATTAATTGTTTGCAACAATTTTGCAGACATCACTTTTTTCAGTGAATGATTACTGTTTAAAATGAGCTGAAACAACACAATTCTTGAAATTTCTTTGGCCAGTTCATTTATTTTATGTTTAGTCCACTTAATTTTATAAACGACTAAGTTAACTTAAGCATTTTGGGACAACATAAAGGAATTGTGTTGTTCTAACTACCTGTTTAGGGGATTTGTAGTTCTGAGCATGCTTTGCGTGGGATTGAATTAAGAGGGAAATGTTGACAATAAAAGTAATCTTAGGTGTTTAAAGTTAATTAAAAAAAAACTTGCAGAGTTTAATTTTCACTTCAGTTTGAAGATTTAAAAAGTTTCATGCAATGCTTTGAGTTTTGAGATTACCACCTTGCAGAAGCACTAGTGTTGACAGCTTACTTGGCAAAAATGCAGTTTGTTGCTTTGCTCAGTGAGCAATAACTGTCCTAAAATTAGATCAGTCTCAATCAACTGTATATCTAACTCATGAAATATGCATAAAACATTTCTTTTAGTTAATTTAGGATAACTTCAAATAAAAACTAAGACCTTCGAAATGTACGACACAAAATAGACATTTATGATATTATCAGACCTTTGAGTTTAAATTAAATAAATCCACATATAAATTAAAACTTTTATCTGGTAAAATCATACCTGACCAACTAAACTGCATTTAATTATGCAATTTTTTTATTTATTTATTATATATATATATATATATATATATATATATATATATATATATATATATATATATATATATATATATATAATATATATATATTAAGTTTTTCCAACGAGTTTTTTTTTTTTTTTTTTTTTGAGTGCACTGAAAAAAAAAATTTCAAAGAGGATTCCTTGGATTTACTCATTTTTTTTACGTTAAGTGGTTGTAAACAATTTATTTGGGCTGAGTTCAAACAAACAAATTAAGTTGAACATTATTAAACTTTGTTTGTTAAAATTAGTTTGTTTAAATTCAACACAAATAAATTGTTTGCAACAGTTATGCATGCAACACTTTTTTCAGTGTGTAATACAGTAAAAAGGGATTTTAAAAAGTGAGTAAAATAATTGCCTTCAAATTATTAAATAAATTAACTATGTGCATAATTCTAAAAAATCAAGTTAACATTTCTAAGTTACAACAGAAATGCTTTTTCATTTTAAGGCAATGGGTTTACTCACTTAAGTAATTGCTTTTTTGCAGTGTATGTGCATAATTATAAAAGTTAGGTCAATTGGTTTACTCACTGTTATAAGTAAAATAAACTTGTCATTTTTAGGGCAATCAGTTTACTCGTGTTAAGTAATCTTTTTTTACACTAAAATTCTGAAACACTATTTTTCTTTTCATTTTTTTTCAATTTAGACTCATGACCTTTTAAGAGAAACACCTCTTGCATTAATTAGAGTTTTAATTGCTCATTTTAATTCAATTTTACTGCATTTTAGTTCTCACAAACTTCATAGATCTCTCAGTTACAGATAATTTAGACATCAACTTTGTCTCTGTGTCTAGTCATAAAAGAAATGCCACAAATATTAGCAAGTCAAGCCACGCTTGAAGACACTTCAGAAACTTGCTCTCCATCTCACTGCTCTCTAAATAATCAAAACATTAAAGAGATAACATTTAGATTTTTCCTTCTTCGCTGCGACCCACCATTTTTAAATAAAATGCCTGCTTTAAGCAGCAACAGATGAACTGCGAGTTGGGCGAGATGACAGAACCCGACTTGTACACTTGAAAAGAGAATGGGAGGGAGAGGGAATGACAAAGTGCTCGCAGCACAGCGGGATAAATGGTCTGAAGTGGAGTGAAATACAGACAGGGAAGGAAGCAGAGAAGGAGACATGCATTCCAAAAGCTGCTGTCCCTCTGATGGCTGTTACCCGGATAACTGACACCGCTGCTTTTGCCTGTCTGCGTGGGACACATGGGCTTTCAAACAGGGTTATAGGCAAATAATAAGGATGCTCTCGCTCACAGGACTGACATGCAAGCATCCTTTACTACAGAAAAAAAAACAAGGCGGGAGGGGGGGAAAAAACGCTTCTCTCCATGGAGAAAACAGCGAGTTGTCAGGTTGATTTTGTAGAGCAGTAGTTGAGGCAAGAGCCGACAGCATTGGCCTCTGTCTTTCCTGTCGCAGGTACACAAATGTGTCAGCATACATGGAGATGCGGCTCCTTCAGGGGCCGCCACGCGCACGCTGGGGTTTGGGGGCGATGAGCTGGAGGGTTATTAAAGGATCTCATAGCTCTTTCAGCCGTATTAGAATGACAAGCCACAGGGAGATGTGCTTTCTAAACCTGCGCAGGCCACTAGGGGGCTTTCAGCTCAACAGGAGGGGAAACACAAACAGATCACATCCCTGTTTGAATGATGAAAGGAAATGTGATTGCAAACTGCCTTGTTTAAACTAAAAACGTGTCATATACATGTATTTTATTTAGATTATTTTGAATGCTGCATTGCAATATTTGCCAGGTTTATAATCTGTTTGCAAGTGAAGCTTTTAATGTGCATCCACCGAAATGTTAACACATGGAGAAAAGGATTTTGGTCAATTTATTTTAAGGTACAATGCTTGCTATTAGTAAACCATTCATTAAGACTTTAAACTCAGTAAACTACTAATTTAATGGTAATCAATAATTAGTAAAGTAGTATTTGGGTTTAGGTATTAGGTAGTATTAGGGATGGAAAATAAATACTAATCAGTATCTTAATCAGTATTTCAAGTATTATTCAGTATTTTAATAATAAGCAGGTGATATCCCTTACATTAAATAACATTATTAATTATGAATGAATGTTAATATTGCCATCATCAAAATGGTGTAATTTACATTTAATAAGCTCCCTAATTTGACAGCACCCATGAGCTGAGAATGTTCTGATGAGCTGTAATGGGTGGCACAATTACGGTTATTATAAACGCCCCACGTACATGTTGAGGTCAGAGGGCACGGTTGATTTAAACCTTGCCTTTCTCTTCTCATTTTAAGATCTATTTGCAGACATTACACCCTGCTGGCCTGATTATCTGAAGTCAATCAGAAACTCTAATCACACAGAACGACTCCCTCACATCTATCAGAGAAGCCGGCAAAGAAGAAGAAGAAAAAAAAGGAGCTAAATCTTGTTACCTATGTACAATAGCTGCGCTCGGGTCTGAGAAGGCCGGGGTTTCCCTGGAGGGAACGGCCCCATTAATTGCAGCTGTAAGTGTGGATCCAGCATAGGGTGGGATTCAATACAGAGCCGTTTATCCTGGAACCCGCTGTCACGGCGCCGGGTCACGATCCCAAACCGTCCCATCCAAATCACCAAGGAGAAGCGATAATGAAAATTTCTTCATGTATAAAATCCTTAATCAAAATGCTGTCGGTGTCATCTACAGGCAGCGCTCGCGACTTAAATTAATATACAACAGAACCTTTGGCAAAATGAACATGCCCTTTTCTGACATGCAATTCCCAGCCTTAGGCTGGACGGAGGGATCACCAGAAAATAAATAAATAAATAAAATCTCTAACAAGCTCGCAATTGGGCCTCACAATTGAATATCTTTTCCCTTATTAACTTTAAAACAACAAGAAGAAAAAAATCCAATTATTGGACAATTTTTCGCTGTGTTTATGGTGTGGATTTGTTGATGTAATGCTTCCTGTATCTGTCCCAAGCGGATATTAGCGAACTCGCCCTCCGAGAAACAACAGTTTCAGCAAAACACCACGGAGTAATGCAGATATTCACACTTTTAATGACCTCAGGGAACACATCTAGCGTACGGCGGCGTGCTACGAACCAAAGCGTAGACTTCCTCTGCTGCTGACACGGCTGCATCGCGCAAATAAAACCCACGTTTGATAAACAAGAGCTCTGCTATGAAATGCAATAACGCTACAAGGGACACACCGCCATAGCGGCGCCTGAGGGACCGCACGAGTCTCTCCTCAACTTTTCATTTAACAATTGGAGCGTTCCAGTGAGCGCGTCTATCTGAATGCGCCCGCATGTACTTAGCACACCTCGGCTTGGGTGGTTATCTGGAAATGTGTTCAAATTGGCCACTTTCTTTTCAGAACGTCACAGCGCTCATTGAGCTTCAACGCCGGCCCCAGCAGACCCAACATCAGCCTTTCTTGTGGGCACAGGAGAACTCTTAATTTACCCAGAGACAGGTCTCGGAGTGCGATGACGGGTCCCATCTGCATGCTCAGAGATTAAACATTCAATTTGTTCCCCGATAGGCCACGAGTCCCGGCACTTACCATACAAATGAAAAAAATAACAACACGTCAGACTTGCGTCTCCGCCTCTGTCCCAGCATCACAATGCCCTGCTATTGCCGCAATATTTACTTCAGGGGAATTGCGACACGTGGCGTATTTATCTTCATGAAAAATGAGCATCTGAAATTGAAATCACCTTTTGAATGGGGCGCAGATACAGCCCGCCACTAATATGCTTCATGAACTATAAAATTTAGTCACACGGTACGGCTGTATTACTGCCGAGGGTTTAGTGCACGCACACACATACACACACAGACACACATCAGGCAAATTTTCCCCGTGTTAAGCTGCCGCGAGCTCCGGCAGTTGATTCAGTGTGATAGTCATTACGCTTACATGACGGTACAAGTCAGCCCTGTCAGATTTATGCCCCTCTCCTCCGTTTCTGCTTTAATCTCACCCTCAATAAGCTATTTGCACTTGCTGCCTCACGCAGGCAAATTGAAATAGGGTGCAAATTTGCGGGTCTTAAATCTGAACAAGTACAGACACATATTTTTCACCTGCCTCCCCTCATTTTCTCACAAGTAAACACAATACTCGTCCTCCGTCATGCATTTATGCCTCCGAAAAAAGATTTGTCTTTCTTCTCATTCTCGCTCTCTCTCTCGCTTTCTCTCCGCCAAAATAATACGCTGCTAAACAGCTGTCGGCTAAATTCATGAATGCTTGCGTAACTCGACAGAAAACAACATTTCCTCTTTAAAAAATAAATAAATAAATATCATAAATCTCGCTGATTGGAATTTGCATGGCAATTATGCTTTCTAAAACACTTAGTGCAATGTTGCATGAATCCCCTCTTAAAGAAATTAGGGTGATGATGGTGCCGCTTTTTGAGAAGCGAAATACAAAGCAGGTGTTATGAATGAGAGCGCAGGTATATTTCCCCAAACGCTACGTGACATTTTGTGGACGTTTACGAAAGGATTGGTCTACAGTCGGGTCTGGAAGTCACTTGAGGCCTTTAGCTTTAAGTTTGGCTGGAGTGAGGAAAACCACTGGAAGTTGGTTTAAACTGAAAATGAAAATTCTGTCATCTTTTACTCCCCTTTACACGAGCCAATGTTTATTTAGAAAAAGCTGGAAAAAGTTTCTCTAACTATGGAAGTCAGTGTTTCCTCTAGGATTTTTTTCCAGCCTTGGTGGCAGGCCTTTTACACAGATCTTCCAACTACCTATGGTGTTATTTCAATGATAAATATTGTGAGCGCAGTATTACAAAGTCCAGATCATATTCATGTAACACACGAGCATGTTTGTCTTTGTTTGTGTGCTGATTTCCTCTGTTCATACCCAAAACTTGCACGCCCTTAAAAAAAAGGCTGCTCAAGCACAGATTCTCTTCAGGGTTTCCGTGGGGTCTTAAAAACTATTCAAAGTTGCTAAACTAATGTACAGAAATTTAAGGCCCTTAAAAAGTCTTAAATTTTATTTTGCAAGGTATTAAATTTTATAATATTTTTGATTTTGAAATCTATGGTTGTGTGCTAAAGTTGCCTGAATTAAATCTGCAAATATTAGGATGCTGTGTAGTTTATGAAATTAATAAAACCCTGCTAGATTTGCTGCTTTGTTTACCACAGTAACGAAGCCAACACCATTATTTTTGTAGTTCTATACACTGAATTAGCTATATTAAATAGATTTTTATTCAGTATATGAATAATGTTTTAGTTTTAGATTACATTAATATTTAGTAAATATACTGTAAGGTAAATGTCGCCATTGTTTCCAGTTGAAACCTAAAGTGGTTATAACATCTTAAAATGTATGGAAAGAGTCTTAAAAAATACCTTAAAAGGTATTGAATTTCACTCTCTGATTCCTCTATATACTCTGTTCTTGTGCGCTCTCAAATGAACACTACTGAAGTGCGAAGTGAAGTGTATGTGACGAGTATGTCTCCAATATTTATTGGATTTGGTACGAATATTTATGAATATCTCTAATAGACCTACAGATTGGCATTGATGCATCTTGAAGTAAAGTGAAACGGCTATAAACGATTATAGAAAAGGTGGCTCTGTTATAATTCAGTTACATTTTTAGTTTGGTTATCAACGTTTGGTTGACTATAACCCACTATAAACATTTTTTTTTTTCAATTTTAAAAATGCAGCGACTGAAGGTTTTGAATGAGAAGATGTAATGTAGCCGTGGCGGGATGAATTTTGGTGTGACACCCTACCATTGAAGAATGAATGTCGTGAAAACTATTTAAGTCGATAGCTAAGTTTCCGTCCACCGATTTTATGCGATTTTATTTAATATTCATTTGGAGATGCACCTAAAAAAAATGGTTGATAGAAACACCAAGATGTGCATAAATCTTTTAACTGTATATAACTGAGGATAAACTTTTTATTCGATAGGAAAAGATGCACATAAACTACGATGGAAACACTTTTACCGAACAAACTCCAGTATGTGTATTAAATAGAACTTTGTTTTAAGCGATCATGTGATGATAAAAATGTGTGCTAATGGACAAACCAGCAGGCTGAGCACACTGTAAAACATCTGAAATGTTGTTTTGGTCATTCTAAAATTCCATAACTATCTCAATATTAGTGTTATTATATTAGTAATGACCTCCAGAATTAGGAGCATCTTTGCTCTGACATCACCGCGTGTTCACTGTGTGTCAGGATTGTCTTCTGAGGTGCAAGTCATTTATTAAATAAAGAAAAGATTCATGCTGCTTCTCTTAAAGCAGCAAATTGCATTTTTCCAGTTGATATTTGGCGCCAGATAATCTGGAATTTTTAACTCATGGGATGGAAACGCTGCCTTATTTCCACATCTTGAAAGTTAATCCACAAGTTTGGATGGAAACATAACTAATGGAGCTAATAGCTGCAAGTTTTCAGATGTCTTCAAAATATATATATATATATATATATATATATATATATATATATATATATATATTGTGTTTAACAGAATAAAGAAACTTATTAAAGTCTGGAACCACTTGAGGGAGGTAAATAGTAAGCACATTTTCATTTTTGGGTGAACTATCCCTTTAAGCTAATAGAAAATACATGCTCCCAATGAAGCAAAACTGAGATTTTGTCTGCTTAATTTTTACGTACATAGCAAATACGTCTAAAAAAGGACAACTTGCAACAAGCATAGAAAAAAAAGCATTTTTGCTAGTACTTTAATACTTTTGCACCACACTGGATATCCAGACTGCTCTTGAGCGAGTGGATATAGATGTAGAGGCGCTAGACTGGCTGATGTGGTGATGGTACAGATATATGGGGCCCAGACTTTGGCCTTTGACAGCGGTAAAGCAGGAAGTCGGCGCAGGGTGAGTCTGATGTGTGACCTTCGGCCTCTGCAGCTGTTCCGCGGAGTGATTTATCTTAATACGCATCCGTCTCTCAGTCAAGTACACCCTGACCCAGGGCTGCTCGGTGCCACCACAAAACACTTATTTCATAAGACTGACAGAGGCTGAGAAAAGAGAGAGAGAGTGGGAGAGAGTAAGAGATGATAACCCTGGTCTATTTATCACTGCCCAGACAAGAGGCTCTGATATGAACAGATCTGAACACAAGTGTGTGTGTGTGCTGCAAGGTTGTGCGGAAATATAATGTAGAATGGCTTTAAATTCAGTGGAGATCTGCTCAATTTGTATTGAGGTAGTGATTTGAATGTAAGGAAATGTAACGGGAATTAATACAAATTTGTAAAAACTAATAAATTAACTCTAATGCAGTGTTTCTCAACCATGACCACCAGTTCTGCACATTTTCCATGTCTCCCTAATCAAACACACCTGATTCAGATCATCAGCTCATTAGCAGAGACTAAAAGACCTGTATGGAGTGTGACAGACAAAGGAGACATCCAAAATATGCAGTGTTGTTGGTCCTCCAGGAACGTGGTTGAGAAACACTGCTCTAAATGGTTAAATAACAGTTAAAGCCTGAGTGGATAGGACATGTCCGAGACTTTTATTTCAGTATGTTAACATACTCTCAATCTGCTTAAGTCAAGTTGTGATATATCGGTGACATGAAATATTGTTTTAGGGTCAAGCCGCTACTCATTTAAATTGAGAAAATATTTGTTTATAATTACTTTTTAGTCAAATTACACAGTAATTAAGTGAATTTTATATAAAACCGTGGTTTACACATCAGTTTCTGGACTTGCTGCATTACAAACATCTCTATTTTAACAATTTATAAAAAATGTATCACTTTCCGGCCATCGGATATTAGGCACGGACATATATATTGCGATCGTGATTTTTTAAAGTATTACTTTGTAAACGTTTATTATTACCATATGATGAGTCTCGCCATACAGTTTGATATAGCGCTTGGACCCGGAAGCCGATTTAACAAGCGAATATTGAGTAGGAGGTGGGGCTTTTTTTTTGCACATCATTCACTTGTGGCAAACTAACGGTTAGAGGGGCGTGGCTATGAATATTGTAGCTGAAACCATCACACTGATGTCATAAGAGGACAGTCAAATTGTTCAACTTTAAAGTTGACCAAAATTATTATTGTTTTTTGTGGATTAATTGCACAAATTAATTATTTATCTAAATAATAGCAATGTACATAAAAAATAAACATAGTCAATTTTGATTTCACACTTAATTTAATAAGGAAATTAATTTTGGTCAGAAAGCAGAGTCTATTAACACACAAACTTTAAATGTTGGCTCAAAGATTCATAGAAATATTTATAAATCCAACAATTGATCAAAAGATGGATGGCCAGGTAGTATTATAGATCTAAACTGAACAAAATAAAAGTCATTTTCCAGCAGTAAACAGTTGTAAATATGGGCTTAAGTTGTGACATATTGGTGACGCATGAAATAC